>NC_136615.1:29788634-30018634 GCF_933228915.1 Telmatherina bonti
CAGACAACAATCACAGATATGAACGTTCAGCTGGGATGAGTAGCAGCAGGAATCTGTGGACCATTTTGACATGACATCTCCTTCATGGTCTGTACAAGAATTTAAAGTTCATAAGGGATCACTTTCTGAACATTATAACTGTTACAGTGTAACCTAAAGAAAAAACTTTATCTTTGTCTTTTACAACTCATCTGTTTCTTCTCAAAATATTGTAGGTTATCCGTTCTCACTGTCCAGATCTGCTATAAATGAAGGATCTCATACTTGCTTGTAATTTTATTCGACGGTCTGTTAAAATCAGATTATTCAAGAGTTTAATTTTCCATGTGAAAAGAAAGTAAACTTAACAAAAGTCCAGAATTGAAACATGTTGATAGATTGATGTTTGACAAGTTGACAATTCTTTGTGATATAAACCAACAAGATGGACTGTTTTGTGTTGGTCAAAACGTCTTTTAATCTCATCTCATCTGTTATTTTTAATCTTTTCCATCTTATTTGTTTATTTAATAAGAGGGGAAAATAGCATATAAATAAAAAGTAGAAACACACTTAAATGTGTTAGCTGAGGCTAACTGTTGTCTGTTAGCAAAAACTACAAAAAAAACTATAAGGTGAATCTTTGTAAGAACTGATCTTGGTATTTATATTTCGTGAATGATCTGAAAGGTGTTGTGGACAAAGGAATTTTTAACAGGATTCTTCAGTACTGCAAGATAGAGAAATGGCATAACATTACACGTAATTAAATTACATAGTTAAATGGTATGAAAAATATAGAAGAGGTACATTAATCCTCTCGTACACAATATAATAGGATGAATCCAGTTTTATGTTGAGTAACATAGACAATAAAAATATATATACACAGAACTACTGGTTTTGGAATGGTTTTAAAATATGGGGGTAATTTAGCGGCTGGTTCTATTTTATTTTTATTTAAAAAACTGGATAAAAAAAAAGTCTGAACACACTCAGTCGGCCAGATTAAAAAAAAAGTTCACTAAATAAATAAATGTTGTTATTTTGCACTGTTGAAAGAACAACTAGGCCCTATGTATACGGTCTTTATTTCTAGTCTGCATACATGACGCTTGTTTGTAAATATGATGTTGTTTGTTTTACTGTTAAAATAAAAAACTGAACTTTAACACGTTTGCTTTGTTTTTTAATAAATATTTGACATTTAATATTGTCACTGTCATTTTAAATAACATGTTTTGATCATCAATAGTGTATATAAAGTGAATGAAGGACTGCCCCTTCATTGAAATGAGCAGTTTGGTGGAGGTGGTGGTTTTTTTTTTTTTGTATGTAAGAAGAGATATCCATAAGTGGTTTTATAATTTGTCTGGAGGTAACCACTAAAGAAAAAAAAAAACAATAGGGGAAAATGGCCGTTCTCAGCTTCCGTACAAAGTGAAGCTGAAGATGTTCTTTAATTCCCACATTGTAAAGCCGAAAGTGTAAATCTCCAAAAGTAACTTGTAGTTAAAACAAAGGTATCGTATAAAAAAATCAGACTCTTTTACAGTTGTTTGTTTAATGTTGAGCAAGTACTGAACCTTGTACTCCGACCAGTTGTGTGCAAAAGATCCAGATGTTCTGCGATTTGTTTTGCATAATTCTTTCTCCACTTTAAAGGAAGCTACCCACATTGCAGCTCTGTCAGGTGTCTGAGAGCACTTTGACAGCTTTGAGTGGAATCAATCATCAGGCTATGTATTAAACACATATTTAAGTGATCAAACCCTGAAATCAGGGTGTAAATCATCTCACCAGTATAGTTTACCTTTAACACATAAATCACCAGAATAAAATGTGGACCATCAGGTTCGTTCACGAAACTGTCCCAAAACAACAGTGTGTCAGGTTTGTAACCAGGCGTGTTCTCTCCGGCCTGTTTTCTGAATGTTTGCATGATTATGGGATGAAACATGCGGAAGAGTCACTCGACCTGTCAGAGGTGTCGAGCTTGTCTGTCACCTGCAGGAGAGGGAGCAGCTGATTGGCTGATCCTCTGCAGGTGGAATTAAAAGTACCTGGAAATGAGGCTCATGGAGATGGGTGGAGACGCTGCAGAGTGAGCCTGAAAGCTGCAGTACGACGACAGGTGAGTTGTTTTCTTTGTGTTTATTTAGGACTACAAAGAAGTTTATAAATTAGCTGCAATATTTAAATGTTATTTTAAGTTCAACTTAAATGTTATTAAGTTCACCTTTTTGTTAGTGTTTGCCCCCTTTTATCCCCCTTTTTCTCCTTACTTGCTCCCTGTCGTTTCTGGTTTAATCTTAGTTTTCATGTGTCCATTGCTTTGTAAAACCTCCTGCTTTACGTTCAGTTGCTTTGTGTCCTACTTTACTTTTGCTTACAGCTTTTTAGAGTTAATATTTTGTGTTTAGTTAGTATTTGCTTCAGTCAAATCATTTTAAATGATTCTGCCTCGTCTGTCTTCCTTTGGTTTCACCTGTGTCTTGACACCTATTAGCTCCCTGTGTTTGTACGTGATTGCATCTCTCCTTCCTTCCTGTTTACCTTTCCTGTGAGCTCATCTTGGTTTGTACTCGAGCTTTGGTTTGCTTTGGTTGTGGACACATTAAAGCTTTATTTTGTTTGTGTTGTAGATTTGGATTATCCTCCCTTCATTCGCCTTCCACCCACCTTTTCAGTCAGGTTTTCACCGTCCAGTTAAGATGTCACTATTCAAGAAGATCTTTAAAGATCTCATCCCTGAGAAAAAGGGAGCAGATGACGAGGTGAGTTCTGATCGGCTCCAGTCAGCTGCTAACAAACCTGTCATCTCATCATCCTTCCATGAGATGGAAAACTGAGACGTCTCAGTTGTTTTGATGGTTTACAGGGACACAAAGTAAATAAATGTATTTCTTGTTGTTCATGAAGGTGAAGGATAAGCCGAAGCCGAAACCGAAGTATTATGGAACCGTCACCCCGTACCCGGACTTCGATGCCAGCGGTGATGCTTCGACCCTTCATAGCGCCATTGAAGCTAAAGGTCTGTGTGCTTCCACTGTCTTTCAAATGTTCGTAGCTTAAACATTAAAAGTAACATCAAAGATTTAAATTTCCCCTCAGGGATGAATAAAGTATCTTTGTTTGAAAGTTTTAAACCTAACATGGAACATTTTTATTGATGGTCAATGATTCCTGTATGAATGACTGGAAACCTTCATCAATAATAAGTTTTTGGTGAGATGGAAAAAATGAGCAAGATGCCAGAGTTTTCTTGTATGTTAGAAAAAAACGTGATAAAGTAAAAGTTGTCTCCAACAGGAGTGGATGAGGATGTTATTATGGCAGTCCTGGTGAAGAGAAACAATGAGCAGCGGCAAAAAATCAAAGCAGTTTATGAGGCATCAACTGGGGAGGTGAGTAAAGTTTTACTTTCAAGTTGGAGTCAAGTATGTAAAAGTTACAAGAAAAAATTTTATATATGTATTTATTTTATTTATTTGTTTATTTTACGGGGGTGGGAAAATCGAATCGAAACATCGGATATCGGAATTTTTTTTTTGTTTTTTGTTAAATTGATTTTTTTTTTCTCGAATAAATAAAAATAATCCATTATAAAATTTAATCATTTTTATTGATCTTTTTACTTGTTGTCTTGGGCATTATAGAACTAGAATGATGGTCTGGCTACTGTGTTGTTTTTTCCTAACTGAAATCAACATAAATGGCGAGCAGAAAAAAGTTTTATACATTTTTTTTTTTTTTTTTTATTATTAATCTATAAAAATCTGCAATATCAAAGAATATTTAGAATCGCAATTTATATCAAATTGGCACCCAAAAAATCAAACCGGGACAAGCATATGGTCACAGCCCTAAAAAATAAAAAAGTTTATTATTATTTGTCATTATTCTTCGTCAATTATTTATAGCAGTACACAGCAGTTGCACTCTGAAATGGTAAAAAGGTCCATCTGTACATTTGTGCCGTGTGATTACAAATTTTTTTATCCTGCTTTGGTGCATTAACACTCGTGCTGGTATAAACCCTTGTATGCTTCCAAGGCTAGGCCATATTTGTAGCTGTGCACATGTTTATATTGTGGTGTGAACCGGGGAAGCAAACTGATTTATAGAATGAGCCAGAGAACGTTTACTGCACTCTGCAGCTTCACCACTAGATGGCTCCACTTTGGCACCCCCTTAATGGTCATCAAGGCAGTTTGGCAAATCTTTAAATAATTACCGATACATCATGTTTCCTTGGGAAATAAAATACAGATTAATTCCTGACTTTTGCTGGATAATAACAGTGCTTCATGTGGCTGAATTATTCTCTTTTTCTCTCCTGAAGAAGCTGGAAAAGGCCCTAAAGTCGGCTCTCAGGTCACATTTAGAGGATGCATGTCTGGCTTTGCTCATGACGCCGGCGTCCTTTGATGCCTACCAGCTGCGGAAAGCCACAAAGGTAAATATCAGTGGCCTACAAGCCATTTTTATTACATCATGTCATCAATATATCTGGGATTATACACTTTTGTTTTTAAACTACTCTTTCATTTCTTTACATTATGTCGGGAATCTCCAAGTCTGGTCCTCGAAGGCTGGAGTCCTGCAAACACACCTGTTGTTAATAAAATAGATTTCCACAGCTTTTCCAATTCTGCATAATTCTCTTAATGATCCATTCATTTGAATCAAACGTGTTGCTGCAGGCACACATCGAATACCTGCAGAATACCAGTCCTCGACGACCAGATTTGGAGATCCCTGCATTGTGTTTTTATATAAGTTTTGTGAAAAAATGTGAACATCTGCATATTTAAGGGGTATTTCATTCAAGTGAACATTGACCAAATAGACGGAAGGAAATCTTTTTTTTTATAGCAGCAGTTTGACACAGTTACACCTGTAACCTGATCGAAGGCTTCTTAGCAGATCCCGTTGCACTGATTAAGTGTGTGATCCCAGCATCTTAGTGGTAAAAATGTGCATATTTATCCTGACATCTAGTGACTGGACTTGTAACCTGCCAACAACAGTTGCCTTATCTGTTATTCTGTTTCTGGTCAGTGTGCTATATTTTGGTTTTATTGGTTTTATTTACTATTTATTCATTTTGTTTTATTTTTTTATTCCTTGTATGATCCATTGTTTTATTGTTATTTATTTATCTTGTAATTTTTGGCTGATGTACAGCACTTTTTCCCAACTTTGGATATTTTTAAAGTTCTTTATGGATAAAGTTAAGTTGAGTTTAAAGGTTCAGTAAAACGCTGCTACATATTTTATTGCTTCTAGCATTTTCTTTATCCCAACAGGGTCTGGGCACAGACGAGGAAGTCCTGGTGGAGATTCTGGCAACGAGATCAAACAGAGAGATTCAAGAGATCAAAGGAGTCTTCAAGAAAGGTCTACAGGAAAGCCGCTCTGTTGTCTGTTCTACATACTGAACTCTTCCGCTTTTACGTAACGGTTTAGGTATCCAGCTGATGGTTTTAAGGCCTCCAGCCGCGGAACAGCACTAAATTCCCAGGATGTTCATGTCTGCACAACAGATAGAATTACTTCACCAAAGACTTCTTGTTTTTTCAGAGTATGGAAAAGAGCTGGAGAAGGTCATCAAGGATGACACCAGCGGGGACTTCACCAAGGCTCTCCTGGCTATGCTGGCTGCACAAAAGGATGAGAGCACTGATGTAGATCTTCAGCTGGCCAAGAAGGATGCAGAGGTAAAGGGGGGGGGGGGAAATCAGGAATATCAAGTTTAAAACTTCAAATGTGGTGTTTTTCTTCCCAAATTCTAAAACTCTGAAAGAAGTTTAACTTTTCTACCCTTTCTGTGGGATTTACTCACAAGTTAACTGGATGTATGTCACAATTATGTTGTCTTATTCATGTAAAATGACATATTCTGTTCTAGTCTTTTTGTCCTATAGTCATTTAGGAGACACTTTTCTCCAAAAGCAACACAAATTTATTTTGTAGTGGGTAAAATCTGCAACTACTCCAGAAAACAGTGGAGAGAAAACTTTCTTCTGAAGAGATGGTTTGATGACAAACTATTGAATTTTGATAAGTAAGGGTTAAACAACGAGGAGCCGTGCATTAGATTGTTATAATGTACATCAGGGCGTCTAGAGCACCACGTGCAGCGAAAAACTATTTGTCCCTTACCAGTTGCTGTATTTTCCAGATGCCAAACTTGGCAGATTATAAGAAAATATAAAATTCTTCGCTTATGAGAATGTGTCAGCATCAGCAGAAGCTATAATGCCCCAATGATAAACGTATATAAATGCAATCATTGTTTTGACCAGTAAGCAACAGAAAATGTTACACAATTTCCTTTTTTTTTTTTTTTTTTTTTTTTTTTTAAACAAAAGAAAAGAATATCTGTGTAAAACCTGGAGTGTAGGAGATCAATACTCTTCAATGGCTTTCAAGAGAACATTGATATGTATTCAGGTATTTGTGCTGTTCTCAGATCCTGTTTGAAGCAGGCAAGAAAAATCCAGGAGCCGACGTTTCTGCCTTCATTGACATCTTGACCAAGAGGAGCAGCTCACAGCTCTGTAAAAGTAAGTGTTTGAAATGTGTGAACACTTCATGACCTTACCATTTTGACATAATGACACACCTGGACAAACAGGTGGAACAACAATCTCAGTGGTAACCGATTGATCGCACTTACCAGTGAAGGAATGACAAATTCAGTCTAAAATAAGGTTCTTTTTTTCTTCTTCTTCTATCTAGTCCTTGTATTCTGTTTTTTAAACATTTACCATGAAGATTTTTGGCCCATAAATAAATTGTCACTTGACCAGAAAGGGCATGCAAAAAATACTTGTACTTCTGTTCTAAATCCCATTCTGCATCTAAAATCAGACCAAATTCTTGTCTGTCCAGTTTATTTTTCTGCGTTTTTAGCCCTGAAACCTCAGTAATCCAGAAACGCTCTTTGTTTACCTGATAGCGTTCCAGCAATATGCCTGTGTCAGTGACGTGACGTTGCCCAAAGCCTTGCAAATGGAACTGAAGGGAGACATTGAAAACTGCCTGATTGACATTGGTAAGTGCAACATCAATATTTTAATACAATATCAATCTGTGTGCCGAAGAGTTGTTAAAAGCAGCATAACCTTTGGATTTTGTTACAATGGGGCTATAAGCATAGATAATGTGCAACTGGTCACATTTGACTTCTAACTAGACACTCCAGGTACCTCCTCAGGTAATTGACGAGGAGGAGAGAAATGTCTTTTCAGACCTGCCTGGGTCACCAATGTCACTGCACCAGTTTCAAGTATATTTCTAACTAATCATCCTTTAAAAATGTAGACATGTGATGGCATATTTTTGGAAGATATTTTGTCCCAGTGCAACTACACCTACTATTATCTGAGGCTATGCTAGCATAAAGCTATGTAGCAGTGCTAATCTAGTTCCATGCTAGCACAAGGTTACTTTGAAGATAATGTGGGGAAACATTTAGTTTTCAGTGATTGTATTTTTGGATTACAAATTAACTCAGTATATCAAGATTTACACAATACAGCTGAAAAGGAACTGTAAATGTGCTCAAAGACTACCTCAGTGTCCACGTTGACTAAAGCGACATGGTCATGTTTTCATTTAAACGAGAGGCTAGCAAGGCTGCTAGTTGACTTCAAAATAAATTATGGCAAGAAAATTTGGAGAAATATAGCCTGTATCCAGTCTTATTAGTAGAAACATGTATAAAAATGAATAGAGAGAGATTTCAGGCATTTTTGTAAAGGGTAGGGACACAACAGGCCAAGATGGACCCCAGTCCAGTATTAGCGCCCAACAGTTTGCAACGTGGAGCTACTAATGCAAGTCATTGTGATCAGACCATAGACTGTATATGACAGATGGACAGATTCTCCATGATGTCAACTGTCACGTTTTCTTGTCACGCGCCCCCTATTCACGGCTAATTCGGCATCCATCTTACATCCTACCTGACCGGTTTGCTCTCTCCAGCCAGCAGAAGACTATCTGACAATGACTCTTGTTTAGTCTCTTTCTCTCTTTAAATCTTCTTGCGTGTCTTTGCTGAACCAGCGATGTTGCGTGTTCAAAACAGCCAGTTCTTTATTTCACTGCAAAGTGAAACGTCACATATGTAAAAGTCATGGATGTAAAAGTTTGATTTCTCAGCCTCAGGACGCTGCTGGGCAGCAGCTGCTCTAGAAATGCATTATAGATGCAAGATCAAAAGTTACAGAATGCGTCTTTACAATGAAAGCCTATGGGGATTTACTGTGTTTTGAAACCCCTAGTGGATGAAGAGTGAACTGCAACTTTTGTCGATTTCACATAGGCTTCACTGTTAATGCGCAATGATGGCGCTTGAATCAGACACAAGGATCCTGTCTACCACAGGATGCACAGTGAACTGGAACCACTATGGGGAGAAGCAATAAGTCATAGTGTGAAACATTTCCTACTGGGCTGCAGTGCTGGTCACACATTACAGAGAGTGCTCAAACCAGGAAGTGCACATCATCTGCTTTCACTTTAAAACCTGTTTGTTTTGTACATTACTCCAGATTGTTGGATGCACCCACAACCTAACTGATGTGAAACAAAGATTAACATTTTATTGCTTTTCTCAACTGTTTTTGTTGTTAAAATAGTTTCTGACTAAAGACTAAACAAAAGATGACTGAGACAGAAAAGGGGGAGAAATGAGATGCTAGGAATACTCAATGTTTATCTGCAAACTTCAGACTTAACATTAAGATTTAGTCCTTTCTTAAAAATGCCTTCCTCCAAATGTCTTTTTGAGTAGAAAACCTTTGATTTTTCCCCTGATTTCATGAGATGGAAATAGAGAATCGGCTTTGAAAGACCCTACTAGTCTTTAGAAGTGCTTCCAATTGAAACATAGCTTGATTATACCTACTCAGCTTATTTGTTTCATTTGCTTTTAAACTGCTGGCCAAACAGCTACCAATAAAACTTCACCTTCCACTGCCAGCATCTTGTAACAAAAAGGAAACAATTTTTCTATTCTATTCTATTCTACAGTCATTTAGCAGACTTGAATAAATACAGCCTGTTCTGTCCCTTCCTGTAAACACTGATGCTTAATTTCTGTTGAACAATAATGGACTTAATTCAGTTTTATGTGCACACATGAGGAACATGATGCCACCATGACTCAAAAAGGAAGGTCAAGGGATCATGCAATCCAGTTCTCTTTCAATGTGTAAATAGATTCAGCTAAACTATACTTCTAGTTAAACCAAAACATTTTCACGGCTGTAGCATTTGGTATCCAGAAAGATGACTCAGGAAAAGAATCTGACTACAGATCTAGTTAAACATCCAGCTGAACAATGAACTGGTGAATCAGCTGTTTGGAATAATATCTGCCTCTCACACTTTGATCAGGGAACATTGGATGGTCTAAATTAGCATAAATCTGGACTTCATAGAGATGAGCAGCATCTGGACTCTGATATTTTTAGTATGCATGATGCATCTTGTGTCCTTCTTTTTTCCCCCCATATCCAGTAAAATGTGCCTTTAATACCCCGGCTTTCTTTGCTGAGAAGCTCCATCTGGCGATGAAGGTACGTATGAATGCATGTTGGGAGGAATTTTCTGTAGTCTGTCTGAATGAGGATCCTCTAGTTTGAAAGCTTGTGTTGCATGTGTGTTGATCCAAGCACAATGACTGATTGCAGAACTGACTTTAGAAACATTTTAAGGTTTGAACGGCAGCATCGTATAGCTGCTTATTGGGAAGATAAAACTTGTAATCCCAATACAAAAAAAGTCACCACTTGGATCTAAATAAGCAAAAGGGGGAGAATCTGTAATTGCATAAGTGAATAGATGTTTGGCAAATTATTTATCCCACCTGATGCAGTGAGTGGCTTTTCATTCATTAAAGTGGAACTATTATGTGAATTTCAGGCTAATTTATTTTTATTTCTGAGACCAGAAGGGCTGGGATTGATCGAGTTATTGTCACAAATCCCTTTATTTACTTCAGACCGACCCTCTCCATAGGCTGTCAGATCAGCCTGCGGGCAAAACGAGTGGATTGAGACTCTCCCGCATTAAGCCCCGCCTCCCGCCAGATATAAGTTGCCCCTGATTGGTCGGCTGCCACTGCACTACATCGGGAGTGCGCACCGCTGCTTTCGCCGTCATTGTAACATCTCATGAACAGAAGGATTAGGCTAATATGAACTAAATTAAAAAAAAAAAAAAAAAAAAAAATACAATGTCGACACATAGCCTACAGCCCTACATGTTGGAACCTGAATCAGACCCTGAAAACAAAGTGGAAAACAGCAACCCACAGCAACGAATGCAGCAGGATGTCTCTCTTTGGTAAACTCACCAGCCATCGTTGGAAATAACTTTATCCAACGTTTTCCACCCGCCTGATGTATTTGTACATGCCCTTGTTAACCAGTAGAAGGTAACCAATCACCGAACCTTATCCCCCGGGACGTCACAAGGATTTCAAAGTAGAAAAACGACGCATTTTTCATCGCTATGGAAACCGAACGGAGAGAGTGCTGGAACTCAAACTCAAACATGCGTTTAGGTGATAAAAAAACAGTGCCGTTCACATGTCTGATGAGGATTCAACACTGTAACACTGTAGAAAGCTCAGAAAACTCCAAATACCATAATAGGACCCCTTTAAGCAACCATGTTGTAATATGCATCATGTGGTTGTGGAAAATTTTTTAAATCAGTTTCCATAACCCTGAAGAAACTAAGAAGATAAAATTTCTTAAGAACCTTCCGATATATCACTAAAAAAATGGAAAAAAAAATGGGGTACCATCGTCTTTTGTCTTGTGGTCTAGAAAGAATTTTGAAGGATGGTGATGACCTAAATGTTTGGTTAAAAACAACTGATAAGTTAGCAACAGAGTTACGGGATATGTTATAATAGTGACAGTAAACACTTCCACAAGCACAATGGGAAGGTACCCAGGGGCCAGACGAATCAGTGAATCAAACTGGGGGAAAAAAACAGGCTTCAGTTTGCGACACAAACACAGGATTCCCCAGATTTACCCCGTTCCAGAGTGATGGGAGCATCAGGGTAGGAAGATGAAGGGGGCGTGCGTACTGCATGAGCCTGTGATGACAGTTTATGATCTTGGGTTCCTCCATTTGGTCAGGTTTTGGTTCAGCAGCATTATGTGACCCAACGATGATGTCAGCTGATACCTGAATATACTGACTGAGAAGGTAATTCCATCTTCCCTGATGGTACGGCTGTATTCCAAGATAAAACCAGGATTCATGGGTTCAGTTTGTGAAATAGTGGTTCAGGGAACAGGAGCCATAATCTTAACACATGGATTGGCCACCACAGAGCCCAGACCTGAACCCCATTGAGAATCTTTGGGATGTGCTGGAGAAGACTTTGCACAGTGGTCAGACTAAACCATCATCGATACAAGACCTTGTTGAAAGACATGCATGTTGGGTTAATTGATCACTAAACCTATTGTGAGCATGACTGGTTGTTTATCTCTCTGTGTTGGCCCTGTGATGGACTGGTGACTTGTCCAGGTTGTATCCTGCTTTCCTGCCTGTGGGAGGAATTTATTGTTATTGGACATGGTTTTGCATCAGCAGGAGAAATTGTGGTTTAATCCATTCCTAGTTAGCCTGTAAATAAGTATTTTACAGCAAACAGCTGAATATATGACTGAAACATCCCATATACATGTTGTAGAATATATAATGCATTTGGGGCTAAAACAGCTGGACTCTTGCAGGGTCTCGGCACATGTGAAGACACATTGATCAGGATCCTGGTGAGCCGCTCTGAGGTTGACCTGAAGAAGATATTGGAGCAGTACAAGGTCATGTATGACCGAAGCCTTCAGGAGGACATTGTGGTAAAAGCAAATTCTCCAAAATGACATTTGACATGGTGTTTCTAATGTATCAGAGCTGACTATATTTATCTTTCACAGAATGACACCAGTGGACATTTTCAACAAGTCCTGCTTGGTTTATGCGGACCTCAGTGATGTATTGTTCCTGTTTGCAGTTGATTTAAAAAAAAAAAAAAAGAAAGAAAGAAGGTCCCATCGAATTGCTGTTGAAATCAGATTTGTTTTTCCATAATAAACTGCTTGTACCGAAAAATTACCTGAGAAATAAAAGCAACTTGTCATTCCCCCCCCCCCCCCCCCCCCCCCCCCCAGAAAACACATTTAACATGTTTTCTTTCTTATGGAAATTATTTTAATCTGTTGTAACTTAATCTGCTCCTAATAAAACATCTGAGTTGTGTTCATATGGTTTATTAAACTGTTCAAACTCTGACCCTCGAGGGCCAGTATCCTGTTGGGTTTTTTTTTTTTGTCTCCATGCTCCAACACACTTGACCGAAATTCATAAATAGGTTGACGAGAAGCTGCCGCATCCATTTGATTTGAATTAGCTGTGTTGGTGGAGGGAAACAACAAAAAACCTGCTGGATACTGTCCCTCGAGGACTGGAGTTTGACACCCCTGTGATAAGGTCACCGTAGATGAGAAGGTATGAAAAACCTGGTGTCATGCTTGTTGAACAGAACTTGAGAGCTGGAAGTTGTTCAGTTTAGACCAACAAACACAATCTTTGGGTGCTTTATTGGCCAACAAGACAAGAGGAAACAGTAAAAGTTTAAGTGATTGGTTAATTTTACGTGACAAAAAAAAAAAATCAAATTCAAATTCTGAATCTTTTTTCTCGGCAAGTGTCCATGGCTCGCTAACACAAACACGAAGAAGTTGAGGACAAATATTTACACTTCCAGAATCTGTTTCTGGGTGTTTTTCCTCTCCACTATCGCCTACCATCCAGTCCATGCTCAGCATGGAGGCTTACAAGTATATCAGAATATTCACTTTTGGTTTTGATAGCTTGGCCATGGAGTCTTTATTAATTAACTTTAATCAACACAGTTAATACAAACCGAACCAACGTGGATTGTGAATTGAATTTTAATTGGAAATATATTGGGACTTCAAGGAATTTTTCTTATATGAACCCATCAGGCTACACAAACATGATTTTTCATTTTCAAAATACACTCTAAAGATATTCATTCATTCATTTTCCGAACCGCTTATTCCAATTCAGGGTCGCGGGGAAGCTGGAGCCTATCCCAGCTGGCTTTAGGCGACAGGCAGGGTACACCCTGGACAGCTTGCCAGTCCATCGCAGGGCTCTAAAGATATTTAATTAGTTAAATTTAGTAGAATAAAATAAAGTTTGAGGAAAGATATCTACACTAAAGTGGAATATTAAAGCTAAATCGCTGAACTTTGTCATATTTACATACTTTGTGCCAGAATGCTAATTCAGCATCCATCTTGCACCCTGTCTCTTCTCTGAGCTCTGCCCAGCCTGTAAAAGTAAGTCTGATGTTGATTCTTGTATAGTCTCTTACTTTCTCCCTTTCTCTCTTTTTTCTCCTGCTTCCTAATGTCCTTTTAGGGTTTATTAACTGAACTAGCAATGGTGCCATATGATGATAACCAGCTGCTGGTAAGTGAGTCGGTGCTCGGTAGTAATTTGCTTTGTTAACTCATACTTTTAGTTGCTTCATGCTCTAAAATGTTTATATTTTTGCTTTTGTTGTACTCATTACATGTTTTCTTGCAGGCTACTGGGAAGAAATAACAACAGAAGACATACAGTATATAGTTATGTATTTACTTAATATGTTCAACACTATGACAATAGCACATTCCAGGCTATAACGCTTACATTGCACAATGCTATTTATCTCCTCTTACGTGCTTTACAGATATTTTTAATTTTATACTGTTCTGTTTGTGTTATAAACACTATTGTACATGGAGGCTGCAACGACTAATTTTCCAAGTTGGAATTAATAGAGTACATCTATTTTCACTACAGTTTCTTAGAATTTTTATTCAGTATCTATATATTTATAATTTATTTCAGTAAGCTTTTAAGAAATATTTTACTGGTAAGTTATCAGAAAAGGAGGGTTAATAGCATTTGTAAGCAGTATAATGGTATCAGTAAAAGGTTTTCAGTAAAAAAATAAAATCTATTTTTTAGTCAAATAGAACTTTTTTTATAACTTTTTTTTTTTTCTAAATGATGGACTATTGGCAGCATTGTAAAATAATAGTTTTTGCAATGTATAAACGGTGTTTTGGACTGTTATTTTATACAATAATGATCTTGTCCTTGTTCAGGTAAATTAAAAATGTGTTTGCAATATTTTTTAGTACTTACAGTCAAATTTAAATAACTTCATGTAAACTAGAGAAGAAGAAATTAATCACTTTACCAAATTTACTGGTGCTCAGCATCAGTAGCACTGATGACAAAACCCAGTAAACCCATAGAAACCATTCCTGAATATACCGCTATGATGTCCACCAATCACATTTCAGCATCACTTCCGCTTCGTTCCATTCTTTCATCCAGGATAACTTCATAGGAAAAACCTCCCTGCTTTTACCGTTAACTGTGTCCTGCACATTAATAATGTTGACAACTAAGTGTCTGATGTAGTGAATATTGTTTTCCTGCTTGCCAAATATCGCATACACTGCTGTAAATGGAAAAAACTCTGCCCCATGCTTTGATCACTTACTAAATGAGTTCAGACATTATTATTCCTCACTAAGACTGCTTAAATCTAAGTGTGTTCAAAGCACAGCTTCAACTATATTCAATTTCCTTATGTTTTAATTATCTGCTCCATTGTTTTTGCCTTACACTGTTGGCTTTATGCTTGTTTGTGTTTATGTAGCCCCATGTCCGTAATGTTACCTCACTTGTGGGTTTTTTGTTTTTTTTTTGTTTTCTTTTTTTTTACTTAGGTTCATTGCTACATTGTACTTCTAGGAAAAATATTGTTTATGTGTTTATAGGGAATTTCATTGTTACAAATGATCAGTTATGTAAATATTATAAAAACAACTATCACCACAACAAACTAATAAATAGAGGCAATTTAAAAAAGAAAGAAAAAAGAAACAGACAATTAAAAAATAAGTGGGAAAAAAGAAAAGAAATCATAGGAAAAATATTGTTTATGTGTTTATTTGGAATTTTATAGTTACAAATGATCAGTTGTGTAAATATAAAAACAACTATCACTACAACAAACTAAAAAATTAGGCAATTTAAAAAAGAAAGAAAAAAGAAACACAACAATTAAAAAATAAGTGGGGAAAAAATAAAAAAAATCATAGGAAAAATATTGTTTATGTGTTTATAGGGAATTTTATGGTTACAAATGATCAGTTATGTAAATATTATAAAAACAACTATCACTACAACAAATTAATAAATAAGGCAATTGATAAAATATATTCATTCATAAATGAATTCATAAAACAATTGAATTTCTCTTTGGGGGTTAACAAACAAAACAAAGTTTTCATTCATTTAATTTCTATTTAAAAACACACACACACACACACGCACGCACGCACGCACGCGCGCACGCGCGCGCGCGCACACACACACACACACACACACACACACAACTGCGCAGCCGCGACGCTCCTGAACTCTCCCACGTGACGTAGAATCTCTGCCGTGTCCGGAAGTGTTGTGGCTTACATGGACAGCTGGGAAATTTTATTCTGTCATCGCGGACTTTGCGTTTATTTTAGTTGTCCCAGCCGGGGAAAACTCTGCTATTGGACTCTTTAAAAGTTCCCACATGGGTTTGTTTGACAGGCAACGTATCGGGAGAACGTGACGCTGCCAGAAACGTCATAATATTCTAACTAGCGTGCCAGCTAGCTAGTTAGCCGGCTAAGAAGCTAAGGGGACTGCCACATGACTTGTGTGTTTTTCTGTGTTTTTGTACACTTTACAAGATAAATAACTACTAACTAGAAGATGCATCATTTTCAGAAGACGCCTTGTTGTATATTTAAGCATTAAATGGTTAATGTTGCTGTTCTGTCACCGGATATGTGAAGAATATTAGGTACTGGAAGTGATTGTTTGTGGGAGATTAAAATGGAAGAAAAGTACAGCAGTAATGTTTTATCAGGTGGGAAACTTGGCATGGTCGAGGTGCCTGATTCCAGGTAAATACATCACTGTTGCTGTTGTCCATATGACTGTTTGTTGATGTATGTCCACTGTCCCCAATGCTGAAACTTTGGTCTCAGTAGTAGCTAATATTTATTTATACTGTCATGTTCCTGCTTACTTGTTGGATCAAATGAAGGATTGTGATATTTTGGGATAATTTTCTGGAGTTTCTACTGTCTGGTCTGATACTATGTTTATTCAGTGCGTAGCTGCATGATTTATGCTTCTACACAGACTTTTAAAGAGTTGCGTTAATGTATAATATGTTGTGTTTTACTTACTTTTACTTTTATCACCCAGGCTTGTAATAATATAATTCTTGCTTGTTTTTCTGCTACAGATTAACCAGGTACATAGTTCTGCTCGTTGTGTCAAAGGTTCTCAAGGCTTTAGGGATCTTTGAATCATATGACATCCTCAAAGTTGTTCACATAGTTCAGTTCATCTTCATTTTAAAATTAGGGTAAGTACTCCTTATTTTATTACTTTAAATAAATATGCTTTCTATTGTTGTTTGGTACAATAATCAGCAGCGACCACTTGCCTGATATTGGCCAAACAGCTCCGACCCATTGAAACTTGCTAGACCTCTGAAGTTATACTATGGTGTCTGTTAGGAGTGCGACGATATGCTTTTGTCCTGATTCGTGCCGATTCGATTTAAATTGCGATTCTCACAATTCTTCGATATTGCTGATTTTTGTAGATTAAAAACAAAGAAAACAAAATATATAACTTTTTTTTTTTTTTGCTTGCCATTTTTCTTTATTTCAAGGTGGAAAAAACAACACAGTAGCCAGATCATCATTCTGCTGCTATAATGCCCAAGAAGACAAGTAAAAAGATCAATAAAAACTATAGAAATTAAAAAAAATTTACAGTGCATTTATTTTATTTATTTGAAAAAAAAGATTTTTTAACAAAAAAATCTATTTTAAAATTGGGACGATAAAAACTCCAGATCCAATTTTCCCACCCCTAGTATCTGGCCTCAGTAGCAGATCCTTTAAGTTCTGTAAGTCGTGTGGTGGATCCATGAACAGACTTGTTTACTCAGTTCGTCCTGCAGATGCTCAGTTGGATGGAGATCAGAAGAGTTTGGAGGCCAAACTGAACTCTTCCTTAAACCGTATATGAACCTTTTTTTATGGGTTTTTCCGGATTGCTTTTGGGTGTCAGTACTCCTTCCACGAAGAAAAACGTTGATGCGTTAGTTGAGCCAAAACTAGAAATATAAAATGCATTTACTCATGTTAGTCTGACTAAAACTTGACATAGCTCTTCATGCATACTTAAATAGGCTGAGGCGTGCAAGCTCCAAAATTGCATCTTTTTGTAAAAACAGTAAAGCAAAAATGTATGTGAATACGGCCAAATTTCCATTAAAATAGCTCTTATGCTATGTATCTTTCTGTTTCTCATGTACAATGGAACATATGCCAGAATTTGTGGCTAAAGAGCCTTTATGTGTCTGTGTTACCTCCCTGCAGCATAAAGCATTTGCAGACTGTTGCTTTGTTCCGCTACGATGCCGATCTTACAGCCGCGGCATCGTCTGACAAAAGCAAAATTTCAGGAACTTTAAAACAGAGATCGGCTGTGATCGCGTGTCTGATCTTTTGCAGTTAAAGTCAGATGCAGTAGAACAAATGGGGTGTCCAAAGTCCGTCCTGAAGCACTGCTGTCCTGCAGGTTTTCCATGTATCCCTGTTTCAATACACATGGCTTCTATTAAATGGATCCAACAGACATTGAAGTTCTGCACAATGACGGATTCTTTTGAGTCAGGTGTGTTGGAGCAGGGATGCATGGAAAACCTGGAGAAGCTGAGCACCCCTGCAGTAGAATGTCTCTGCACCATTTACCTGGATCTTTCACAGTAAATGTGATTATTTTGATCTAGTTCTGATGTTCTTGTGTGTGTTGTGGGAATATTCGTTGGGGCACCTGACTGCTCTGAGGTTACACTGTGTGTTATGATGCCTATTGATCAGAAGTACCAAATTTAAGCTACAGTGTTTTGTTTTTTTTCTCGCTACATAAATACTTAATCTGTTGGTTTCCTTATATAGGCTATTGTGAATTGGCTTTCATTATGTTTTTTTCTCTGTCTGTAAAGCGTCTTGAGATGGCATTGCTGTGATTTGACGCGATATAAATAAAGGTGAATTGAATTGAATAAATGAGTTTTGGTTACCATCAACCCCATTGACGGTTCACCAGTTCGGTCATGACCGCTGCCGATCTGGAACATTCCTACAAGAGCTGCAGCTGTAGAAATGTTATGACCCAGCTGCTTTGCGATCACAGCTTGGTCCCCTTGTCAGAGTCTCCCGAGTCCTTAAACTTTCCCTTTTTTCCAAGATGTAATGAAATTAAATGAAAAATACTTTATTAATATTAATTAATATTTTTTGATTAATTACTTTATTATTTAAAATTTATTAAGTAAGTAATGTTCTCTTTTTTCTTTTTCACGAGTGAGTATATGTGTAAGACTTTGGGTAAATTCTATATTGTATGTGAAGGCAGGTTTTTAACCTTGTTTTATTGTTGCTTTTTATTTTGTAAAGCACTTTATGCTACTTTTGTATGAAAAGTGCTATATAAATAAACTGATTAATTGATGCTGTCTGAATATCCCACCCACAGTGGGGTGTTGGTAGACAATCAATGGTTTTAACTCTCCTGTCAGTAGTCCTAATGTTGTTTGTTTTGTTTTTTAGGAGCGCTGTTATTCTGCTCTTCTTTCAAAAGCCTTTTTCATCTGGAAAAGCCATCTCAAAAAGACAGGTTTGTAGGATTTAATACGCTAGATGTTGGAAAAACCATAAACATTTTTCCTTTCTGGTTCTTTAATTTTATCTCCAACAACAACAATACACAAATGTTTTTTAAGTCAGCCTGGAAAAGATCTTCTGTAGCCTGGTTATGTAATACTTTTTTTGTTCCTTTCTAGTGGATAAAATTAGTGAAGCACGCCATTTTCAGCTGTGTCATTTCCCTCCTGGGCTTCTTCGGTCTCACTCTCTGTGGGCCTTTAAGGTAAAATAAGTGAATATTTGTTCTGTTCAGTTCAGTTGAATTCATTTTATTGTATATTTTGTTCTAGTTGGTGATAAAAGTTGTCACAGAGCAGCTTTTATGGAGCTTTTGTACACTCCTACTGTGATCAGATTGCTGTTAAAATCTTTGTCGTCTTTCACAGGACACTTCTGCTTTTCGAGCACAGTGATGTGGTGGTCATCGCCCTCCTCGGTGTCCTTTTCACAAACTCAGGAGGGGGACCTTCCAAGGTAGGAGCCCACCTGCACAAACAGCTGTTTACTTTTATTTAGCACGGCTCCAGACTTTCAATCAAGCTGCAAGAAATAAGAAAGTCATCAATAAATGACCAACTTGGCCTGAAACATACTGTGTTTAGTTAGAATAAGGATGTTGTACAATCCAGACAGTCACAATCAGAAGTCCTACAGCAGATGTGTCCAGCTCCAGTCCTCGAGGGCCAGAATCCTGCAGGTTTTCTATGTATCCCTGCTCAGACACACCTGATTCAAATTAATTAGTAGTAGAGCTTAATCAGTTGTGCACGTCATTGGCTGTTTGATCCATTTAGTGGAAGCTAGATGTGTTGGAACAGGAATACATGGGAAACCTGCAGGACAGCGGCCCTCGAGGACCGACTTTGGACACCCCTGTCCTACAGTCCTATAAAGGAAAGAGGAGGAAAACAAAGAAATAGGAAGAAAAACAAGGGTTGCTATTTATCACCTCAGTGCAGTGTACATGTAATCCATTTCTCCCAGAGAACAATACTTTTTTTTCCTTTTGTAGTTTTAAATTGATTATTATAAACCATTGTTCAGTCGTAGGGAGTTCTTGGCTAAACCAGCACCTTGTTATGGCCGTCTCACTTGCCACCATAAGTATTTCCATTAAGCATCTCTTGCATTTAGACAGTCTAGAGTCCAGTTTTCCCAAATAAGAGTACAAACATGTAAATGCACTTCCGCAGAGGCTTCACTTTTTACTGCCGAAGGCTCCGTCCATCTTTCATATACGGCCTATGTGCTAAATACTAATCTCGTAAACCAGGGAGTCCATCTTGTCTTTGCAGCTACAAGCAGCTGGTGTGAGATGAGAAATTTACCTGTTTCCTAGAGTCAGAGTTGATGCTGTGGAGTCACATTTGCTTTGTGGTGGACTGAGAATGTTTTTTTTTTTATGTTTTATTATTTCTTGTTTGTGATGAATGTCTCCATTGCCGCTGTCTGTAATGTTGTTTACTTCAACTCGGACCTAATGACGGTTTCTGCTGGTTTGTCCCCGACTCTTCTCAGACCAGAGGAGCTGCTTTTTTCATTATCGCTGTAATATGCCTCTTCCTCTTCGACAACGACGATCTCATGGCAAAGATGGCCGACCACCGTATCCTTTAATCAACATGAAAGCCCGATCTATTTATTCCAATCTTCGTGTTTACCTTGACTGGTCTTGTAACCAGCTGAAGGACATCATGACAGCGCACTCACTCATTTCCTCTACACCACAATTTCATTTTTGGGAGTTGCAGATCATAAAGTGAGTAAAGTTACCCTTTAATTTTATGTCTGTATTTTAGCGTTGGCTTTGGCGAATAATATCCTTCCTCTTCTTGTTGCTAGGGTGGCGTTGTGCTGCTGGTGGTCTCACTGTGTCTGAAGGTGGGTTTCCACACAGTCTCCAGGAAATTATCGGTGGAAATCGGTGGTGCCAAACGTCTCTATGCTTTGGACAACCTGGTTTCTGCCCTGGTGCTGCTGCCCTGGGTGATCGTGCTGTCAGCGACCACAGAAGTAAGTTGACAAGCGTCTCGGCAAACTTAAACAGATCTGTTCCAGGAAAATGTAAAGAGGGAAGGAAATGAAGACGGTAAAGAAAATTATGTCTGCTTGTAGGGCTTTCATATCCCGATATAGCTCATTTTATAGTCCCATAACGATATACATAACTGTATAAAATTGTTTGTGTAATTTTACTGTCAGTCATCAGTTATGTGTCCGATGTGCTTCCAGCTTCCATCTGGGGGAACTATGACCGTATGACATTTCATGTGTAGATGCCTGTTGCAGCGTTTGCATCTGGAATTTATTGTGAGCGCTTTCGCCACCACTTGACGCGGCTTTTGCCCGTTGATTCTCTTTATTATTTGTCCTGATTCTTGCGCAGGTGATAAAATGAGTTAGCAATGTCGGAGTTGGTTCCACGTTGGTCTTTTTATATCCAAACTGCATCCATGCGACAGAAATTTAGCAGTTCGTGTTGTCTGTTGTCTTTCTGTCCTCTTCCCCCCCACACAGCAGATGGCAGATGGCTACCTGTCCTTGAGTCGGGTTCTGCCGGAGGTTTCCTTCCTGTTAAATGGGAGTTTTTTCCCTTCCCACTGTCGCCAGTGTGCTTGCTCAGGATGGGAGACTGGGTTGGAGCCTCCAAATCAATCTATTGGTTTCTCTTATATAGGCCATTATGAATTGGCTTCATCATGTTTTTTTTTTTCCTGTCTGTAAAGCGTCTTGAGATGCCATTGCCGTGATTTGACGCTATATAAATAAAATTGAATTGAATTGAATTGAATTTCCCTTTTGTTATGAACAAGCTCATTGGTTTTGGTTGGCTGGTCATCCTTTAGTGAATCATCCTGCTCTGAAACGCATCTGCTGCCATCTTCCTCCGTGTTTTTTATATTGCAACGTGCCGTAAACACATCTTTATTTAAAATACTGCAGTTAAGCACCTTATCTTGGCGTAAACAATAGACCCTCAAATAAACCGATAGTCATTTTCTATCATCCAGAGGATATGTATCGTCATATTGCCTAGCCCTGTCTGCTTTTGCATCCAACACTCTGTTCCAGAGCAAGATAGGAAGATGTTTAATGCCTGACTTCACATGCAGTTTGATATCCTTAATTCCCAAAGAATATAACTTGATTTTACGAGAACTTGTGAATTTACTGAGACTGAGGCCGAAACCTTACTGAAGAGCCCTACTGCTTGCAACAAGGTGTCTTCATTTTGTCCTCCGCTGAATATCTTGCAGAGTAAAGTGGAGTCCTGGTCGTCTCTCATCCTGCCATTTGGGATGATCATCTTCTCCATCATGATTCTGGAGTTTTACGTGGAGGCCACCTGCACCGCAAAGATGGAGACGCCGAGATGCGCCCGCTACGGCACCATCGCCCTCTTCCTCAGCGCGTTGCTGCTGGCAAACTTCTGGACTCACCCTCTGACCGACCAGCTCCGCTCCATGAGCAAACCCCCCCAGCAGGTCAGCACGGAGCACGTGCTCTCCGGTGGAGTGATAGTCAGCGCCATCTTCTTCATCATGTGTAAGTAGCAGGTCTCAACAAAATATTTCCACTGTTTTTATTTAAGACGGGGTTTTTCAGTCCAAGAACCAGTCAAGTCATAAAACAAAATATTCACGGACCACCTCACTCTAAACGGCCCTTTGAACTGTATGCCAACATCATAGACTGTATTAAAAAAAAATGGATGTAGTCTCCGTGACGTCACCAGTAGGTTTCTGAAGAGCTCAATTGAAGCTTGGTGGGCGGTTCCAACCATCGCCATCTTGGCAGGGGCATGCGTGTCGTCTCACCCGGAAAATGCAAATATGGGCAAAGAGGTGGCGCTGAGTGGGGGGCTGTGAGCGTCATGGTGGATGATTGACATCGAGCGAACTCCCAGCTTTCTGTAGCCAAGAGCTAACCGAGCTAACAGGAGCTAAC
The DNA here is from genome assembly GCF_933228915.1 of Telmatherina bonti. NCBI lineage: Eukaryota > Metazoa > Chordata > Actinopteri > Atheriniformes > Telmatherinidae > Telmatherina > Telmatherina bonti. Next base: position 29,811,479 of record NC_136615.1, read on the forward strand.
CAGCTAACGGAGGTAAGCGGGCTAAAGCTAAGTCACGTTGTTAACCGGCTAAAAACCGCGGTTGTTCTACGTTCTTCTTACTTGAAGCGGGAGATCGGGCACCTGTCAATCTAAAGGACACACCCCTAAATATGCCGAACTTCGAGATTAAATAACTTTTAAACGGGCGAGTTAGAAAAAAAACTCCCTCCCCCCACAGTTGTCATGAAGGTAAACCTGACCTATTAAACCTAAAATTGATTTTTGAACCAGGCTGTAAACATGTTTATTTCTGGGGGAACTGCAGTTTTATGCACATCCGCAGAGGCTTCACTTTTAACCACCGCATGTGCCAGTTCACCTTTTGATCTTGTTGACTATTTTCACAGACTCATCCAAAACTGATTTTAGACTTTGTGGCATTATTTTCACGGCAAGTTGTTCCTGATGGATTCCTGATGGTTGCTGCAGCAGCTGGTGCAACCGGCTGGATGCGCCCTACTCGTCCTTTCTGTTTCCCCATCATTGCAGTTGCACCATCAGTGCAAATGCTGTCACATCTTGACCAATTCAGGTTGTTTTTAACAATAAAATCATTCAGGGAGTGAAAAATGGCTTTTCCAGTGGTGTTGGTCAGTCGGAAACGGCTAAATAGAAACTCATCATGTGCTCCGCCAATATAAATGTATCTCACAAAACACAGCAGATTAGCTTACTTTCCCACATCTGTAGACTCATTCATTCATTTATTATCCTAACCGTTTAGTCCGATTAAGGGATGTAGGGAAGCTGGAGCCTATCCCAGCGATCTTTGGGCAAAAGGTAGGGTACACCCTGGACAGCTCGCCAGTCCGTCGCAGGGCCACACAGAGACAAACAACCACTTACGCTCACATTCACTCCTATTGGCAATGTAGAGTAACCAATTAACCTAAAACGCATGTCGTTGGTCGCTGAGAGGAAGCCGGAGTACCCGGAGAGAACCCACGCATACGTGGGGAGAACTGCACACAGAAATGCCACCGTCTAAACCTCGCCCCAACCTTCTTGCTGTGAGCTAACCACCATGCCATCGGCAGCCCCTGCACGTAGTCACTGTGGTATTTTCGTTTCCCTTTGTTGTTGGATTTTTCTTGTTCATGGGGATGTTCTGAACTGGGTGCCAACACTGACAAGGTAGCTAACATCAAATCCTCTTTGGCAATGTTAGCTGAGCTACATGGATTTGCATCAAGCCATTGCTCCTTTCCTGTTGTATTAGATGCTTCATTTAGTTTTCTTTTAGTGACCCTGTCCTAAGCCACTGCTCCATAATTTTATTAGATATAACCGTTTTGGTGTCACGGTCTGCCGCAAAACTGAGTCTGACAACGCTTTCAAGCAGCTAATTCAAATAAATAAGCCAGGGGTCGCTCGCAGACCGTGGTCCGGGAACCACACATTGACCAAGGCTGATTTAGGACCAACCTCTCCTATCTTCACCCTCTCTCTGCAGCGGCCAGTATTCTGTCGTCTCCTTCAAAAAAAGGTCAGAAAGGAACGTTGGTGGGTTATTCTCCTGAAGGAACGCCTCTCTACAATTTCATGGGTGACGCCCTGCAGCACACGTCGCAGTCTCTACCGAGGTTCATCAAAGATTCACTGAAGCAGATCCTGGAGGAGTATGACTCCAGACAGATCTTCTACTTCCTCTGTCTCAACCTGGTACGTGTGTCAGTGATAATGACCATTTTATATATATAGCTTTGCAGAGTAGAGATTTGTGTAAATTGAAGTGAATATCATATTTAAGCAAAATATTGTCAAAAAGAAGGGACATACATGATGAACAGGAGAGGGCCCAGCACAGAACCTTGGGGTACACCAGAAGAGATGGATGTAAATACTTTGGACAAACTGAGTTTGGCCAGTTTGGCCAAGGTACCTTATCGTGGTGGAGGGGTTTGTGCGTCCCGAAGATCCTAGCAGCTATGTTGTCAGGGGCTTTATGCCCCTGGTAGGGTCACCCATGGCAAACAGGTGTCTAGGGGAGGGACCAGACCAAGCACGGCTCATAGACCCCTATGATGACGACCAACCTGGGCATGAATGTTCCCTTGCCCGGATGCGGGTTAGCGGGAACCCCCTCTGGAGCCAGGCCTGGAGGCGGGGTACGAGAGCGAGCGTCTGGTGGCCGGGCCTTCGCCCATGGGGCCCGGTCGGGCTCAGCCCGAAAGGGTTACATGGGCCCCACCTCCCGTGGGCTCACCATCTGCGGGAGGAGCCGTAGGGGTCGGGTGCAATGTGAGCTGGGCGGCAGCAAGGGGCGGGGACCCTGGCGGTCCGATCCCCGGCTGCAGAAGCTGGCTCTAGGGACGTGGAATGTCACCTCTCTGGTGGGGAAGGAGCCTGAGCTTGTGCGCGAGGTTGAGCGGTTCCGACTAGATATAGTTGGACTCACCTCGACGCATGGCTTGGGCTCTGGAACCAGTACCCTCGAGAGGGGCTGGACCTTCTTCCACTCTGGAGTTGCTCATGGTGAGAGGCGCCGAGCAGGTGTGGGCATTCTCATCAGCCCCCAGCTTGGTGCCTGCACGTTGGGGTTTACCCCGGTGGATGAAAGGGTAGTTTCCCTCCGCCTTCGGGTGGGGGGACGGGTCCTGACTGTTGTCTGTGCTTATGCACCGAACGGCAGTTCAGAGTACCCACCCTTTCTGGGGTCCTTGGAGGGAGTGCTGAAGGGTGCTCCTTCTGGGGACTCCATTGTTCTGCTGGGGGACTTCAATGCTCACGTGGGCAATGACAGTGAGACCTGGAGGGGAGTGATTGGGAGGCATGGTCCCCCCCCTCTGAACCCAAATGGTGTTTTGTTATTGGACTTCTGTGCTCGTCATGGATTGTCCATGACGAACACCATGTTCCAACATAAGAGTGTCCATATGTACACCTGGCATCAGGATTCCCTGGGCCGCAGTTCGATGATCGACTTTGTAGTCGTATCGTCGGACCTGCGGCCACATGCCTTGGACACTCGGGTGAAGAGGGGGGCGGAGCTGTCAACTGATCACCACCTGGTGGTGAGTTGGCTCAGGTGGTGGGGGAGGAAGCCGGTCAGATCTGGCAGGCCCAAACGTGTTGTGAGGGTCTGCTGGGAACGTCTGGCTGAGTCCCCTGTCAGAGTGAGCTTCAACTCCCACCTTCAGCAGAGCTTCGAACATGTCCCGAGTGAGGCGGGGGACATTGAGTCCGAATGGGCTGTGTTCCGTGCCTCTATTGCTGAGGCGGCCAGCCGGAGCTGTGGCTGTAAGGTCGTTGGTGCCTGTCGTGGTGGTAATCCCAGGACTCGTTGGTGGACACCAGCAGTGAGGGATGCCGTCAAGCTGAAGAAGGAGTCCTATCGGGCCTTCTTGGCCTGTGGGACTCTGGAGGCAGCTGATGGGTACCGACGGGCTAAGCGGCATGCGGCTTTGGCTGTTGCCGAGGCAAAAACTCGGGCATGGGAGGAGTTCGGCGAGGCCATGGAGAAAGACTTCCGGACGGCTTCGAGGAGATTCTGGTCCACCATCCGGCGGCTCAGGAGGGGGAAGCAGTGCTCCATCAATACTGTGTACAGTGGAGGTGGGGAGCTGCTGACCTCAACTCGGGACATTGTGGGTCGGTGGAGGGAATACTTCGAAGACCTCCTCAATCCTACCAACACGTCTTCCCATGAGGGAGCAGAGCTGGTGGACTCAGGGGTGGACTCTCCTATCTCTGGGGCTGAAGTCGCTGAGGTGGTCAAAAAGCTCCTTGGCGGCAAGGCCCCGGGGGTGGATGAGATCCGCCCGGAGTTCCTTAAGGCTCTGGATGCTGTGGGGCTGTCCTGGCTGACACGCCTCTGCAGCATCGCGTGGACATCGGGGGCAGTACCGCTGGATTGGCAGACTGGGGTGGTGGTCCCCCTTTTTAAGAAGGGGGACCGGAGGGTGTGTTCCAATTACAGGGGAATCACACTCCTCAGCCTCCCTGGTAAGGTCTATTCAGGGGTCCTGGAGAGGAGGGTCCGCCGGATAGTCGAATCCCGGATTGAGGAGGAGCAGTGTGGTTTTCGTCCTGGTCGCGGAACAGTGGACCAGCTCTATACCCTCTTTGGGGTCCTGGAGGGGGCATGGGAGTTTGCCCAACCAGTCTACATGTGCCTTGTGGACCTGGAGAAGGCATTCGACCGTGTCCCCCGGGGGCTCCTGTGGGGGGTACTCCGGGAGTATGGGGTACCGGACCCCCTTGTACGAGCTGTCCGGTCCCTGTACGACAGGTGTCAGAGCTTGGTCCGCATTGCCGGTAGTAAGTCGGATTCGTTTCCGGTGAGGGTTGGACTCCGCCAAGGCTGCCCTTTATCACCGATTCTGTTCATAACTTATATGGACAGAATTTCTAGGCGCAGCCGAGGTGTTGAGGGGATCCGACTTGGTGGCCTCAGGATTGGGTCCCTGCTTTTTGCGGATGACGTGGTCCTGTTGGCTTCATCTGGTCATGATCTCCGGCTCTCGCTTGAGCGATTCGCGGCCGAGTGTGAAGCGGCTGGGATGAGAATCAGCACCTCCAAATCTGAGACCATGGTCCTCAGCCGGAATAGGGTGGATTGCCCTCTCCGGGTCGGGAGTCAGGTCCTGCCTCAAGTGGAGGAGTTTAAATATCTCGGGGTCTTGTTCACGAGTGAGGGAAGGATGGAGCGCGAGATCGACAGACGGATCGGTGCGGCGTCTGCAGTAATGCGGGCTCTGCGCCGGTCTGTCGTGGTGAAGAAGGAGCTGAGCCAGAAGGTGAAGCTCTCGATTTACCAGTCGATCTACGTTCCTACCCTCACCTATGGTCATGAGCTGTGGGTCGTGACCGAAAGAACGAGATCTCGTATACAGGCGGCTGAAATGAGTTTCCTCCGCAGGGTGGCCGGGCTCTCCTTTAGAGATAGGGTGAGCAGCTCAGTCATCCGGGAGGAGATCAGAGTAGAGCCGCTGCTCCTTCGCATCGAGAGGAACCAGTTGAGGTGGCTCGGGCATCTGGTCAGGATGCCTCCTGGACACCTCCCTGGTGAGGTGTTCCAGGCACGTCCCTCTGGGAGGAGACCCCAGGGAAGACCCAGGACACGCTGGAGGGATTATATCTCTCGGCTGGCCTGGGAACGCCTCGGGATCCCCCCCGCAGAGTTGGCAAATGTGGTTGGGGAGAGGGAAGTCTGGGCTTCCCTGCTTAGGCTGCTGCCCCCGTGACCCGACCCCGGATAAGCGGCAGAAGATGGATGGATGGATGGATGGATGGATGGAGTTTGGCCAGGTCGGCATGATTTATATGTCAGAAGTTTTCATTAAAAAAACAAGCATATCAAGATTTACAAATGTTTTTTCAATAAAAAGAAAAAAAGGCCAAATTAGGATCAAAGCATTTAAAGAAGCAACACAGTTTATGTAAGCAAAACCTAACAGGCCGTGGTAACCTAAACAAGCTGCAGAGATGTTTTCCTGCTTTCCCACGTCTTTGTTTTTCTGACATCTTTACATGAGATCACCTTGATAATAAATTGTTTGTCATTTACCTTCAGGTTGTAAAATAAACGTCAGCATTGTTTTGTTTTAAAGCTTTTTGTCTGGGGTACAAAGGTCAATTCGACCTCATTTCATCTCCTGTTACTTTGTAAAGTTTGTTGCTGTCCCCGTTTCAGGCTTTCACCTTCGTGGAGCTGTTTTACGGCGTTTGGACCAACAGTCTGGGGCTGATCTCTGACGGCTTCCACATGCTGTTTGACTGCTCCGCTTTAGTCCTGGGCCTGTTTGCTGCCCTCATGACCCGCTGGAAAGCAACTAGGATCTTCTCCTACGGGTAAACATGAAGCCGTGGCACATTTCAGCTTTAGTTGGATGTTTAAGAAACTGACCCCCATGTTGCGTTTTTACAGTTACGGACGAGTGGAAATACTCTCTGGTTTCATCAACGGCCTGTTTCTGATGGTCATCGCCTTCTTTGTTTTTGTGGAATCAGTCACGCGTTTGTTGGATCCTCCCAACATAAACACGGACATGCTGACTGTGAGTTCACTTCATCCATCACACAACGTGCAGACATGTGACCGAAAGTCTTCTGCACGTCAATATCAAACACTCAACAAGGCACTTAATTTTGTGTTCTTTTATAACACCTCATAAAGACATGATCAATACAAAAGCACCAAAGTAAACAAGCTCTAAGTGCCACCTGGTGTGAAAAATGAGCGAAGCGTGGTGCGTGATTGTGGAAGATTTCTCACATCTGGGGATTAAACATTGTTAAATTGTGAAGGTTTTCAAGCCGTTTGACGGGAAACCTGTAAATAATTTCGAACAGCTTCACAAACAGGAAGCAAATCTAAAGAAAGTGGGGCAGATTTACATCCAGAAAACAAGTGTGTTGTTGCAAATCCTAAACAGTCAATCAAGCATCTGCACTTTACTGATGTAAGACAGAAGATATAAACATGAAGCTGATTATCATCCAATCTGGTTTCGTGGTACAGAGAGCTGGAGCTTATCCCAGCCTCCTGTAGGCAGGAGGTGTCGTACTCTGGATGAGCTGCTTCTCCATCAAGCTGCTTAGTTAATATACGAAAGATATTTATCGAGTATACGTTCTACGTTTACATTTGTGGTTCATTCTGAGAGTCCACGTGTCCCACAGTGGGCTCACTAATATATCTGAAACCACGTACAAGTTGACCAAATCAGCATTTTTCTCATCAAGTATATTTAATGGGACAGTGTTGGTAAAAATTGGTGAAAAGCCTCCTTACAGGAAGCTTAAAGTTGCCTCCTGTAAGGAAACAAGTCATAGGTATTGCTCTATGAATCTTTCCATTGTTTTTCATCTAATTCAAGTCATTTGATTGGCTGTGATGTCATGAGTGCTCCATCATACAATTAATTAACTGTACATTAAATGCTACGAATTATTTACTTGCTATAGAAGATTATATATGAACCATAAGAGCAGATCAGTGGAACGTCCGCAACCCTAACTCCCCCAACTCTAACTCGCCCATTTAAAAGTAATTTAATCTCGAAGTTCGGCATATTCCGTGGTTTTTAGCCGGTTAACAGCACGACTTAGCTTTAGCCCGTTTACCTCCGTCAACTGGTTAGCTCCTGTTAGATCGGTTAACAGAAAGTTCGCTCGATGTCAATCATCCACCATGACGCTTACAGCCCCCCTCTCAGCTCCGCCTCTTTGCCCATATTTGTATTTTCCTGGCGAGACGACCCGCATGCCCCTGCCAAGATGGCGATGGTAGGAACCGCCCACCAAGCTTCAATTGAGCTCTTCAGAAACCTATGGGTGATGTCACGGACGCTCCGTCCATCTTTTTATATACAGTCTATGGTTACTCTTTTATTAAAGTTCTTTTATGTCGTACAAAATATATTGTGCATAGTTAAAAGTAATTCAGAAAGCTTGCCTCAGTAATCGATTTATCCTATTTTTAAAACAAGGAAACTTTTCGAGGCGTCACGTAAGAGGCAAAACATGCCTCTAACGTTATCTGGTTAGGTGGTGGGAAATAACTGTCCTTAATCTCGTCCTTCGCCTTCGGTCGTGTACGTGGAGCGGTACCGACGGCAGTGATAAACTAAACAAACACAAAGCGTCTGGACAACGGATGACGCTAACGCAGACCTACATGCTGTTGAAAACAAAGGTCGCACATGTGACGTCAGGGTATTTTTTGTCGCAGACAGTGACATTTCAAAACATAAAACTTTGGTTATTTATGTCCACATGCAGAAGTTGTTTTGTTTTTATGGAACCGCTTTTGAGTGCATAAATCTGCAGCAAAAATATCTTCATTTTGTGTGATGCCTTCTACGACTGGACAAGGCCTCAGAGGTTTAGAAATCCTTGTATGTTTAACCGTAATAAAGTCTTGAGACTGTTGTAAGCTGTTTCTTATGAGACAACATGCAGACTTTTAGTTTGGACCAAACCAACTGATATTAATTTGCGCTGACAAGGGTCAGGATTACTCTTAATTACTGACAGATTTCAGCTGCTGTCATGGCTTTCTACCCCCTTTTGCACCTCCCTTTCTTCAAGTATTTCATACTTTTCCATTTCATTACACATCACTTAACTTTGAATGTGTGGGTTATTCTGGATTTCTGTGGGAAATTTCACATCATGAGGCCCATTAGAAATCTATTTACTGAGAAAAATATTTGTGTGTCTGCAGCTGTTTCTGTTGTTTTGTCGTCTTTATTTGGATGCCATTGTGTCGACGGGACAAAACGTAAAGAGCTTAAAAAGCCTTAAGTGCAGCAGGTGTTGCCTGTCTCCAGGTTGTCTTTGATTTCCCCCTTTCCGTTACCATTTAACGAGCCTCACCAGTTACTTTGAGAACATCTACTGGAAATCTTCATATATTTACACAAATGGTGTGTCTCTTCTTCACACACACCCTCGCAGACAGTTGGTGTTGTGTAACACCTGTACATCCTCAGCAGAGCAACAACCATGTCAAGCACAAAATGTCAAAGGTGCCTTTGTTTCTGTGTGAATAATCCTGAAACGGGCACAAAGCTGATTAAATCGCTGTGTGTTCGTCATTCAGAAATGTTCCTCGTGGATTGTTTTCCGAACGGGAAACGTCTGTAAACCCCTGAGACCACGGCATCCAGCCAGCGTGCACTCGCTGTAAGCTGATCAAAAACTGTCCGAGTGTGTATCAGCAAACTTTTTGTAATGTTTTTATATCCAGCAGTAAATCAAATAAAAACAAATCAAACTTTATTCATACAGCAATTTTATACAAAAGCAGCTCAAAGTGCTTTACTTGATAAACACAAATTCTAAGCAAATGGATGTGCTTGATGTGGATCATGAGAAACCTGTGATGGGTGAAGGAGTGTAAATCCTCCATCGGTCGGACGAAGACTGCCGTTATTCTATGATTTTTTTTATTTTTATTTTGGAATTAACATTTTGGAAATTAAAAATTCCTAATTAATGCATCTTCTTCAGCTTTTCATTGAAAATACATTTTATTTGGCATTTATTTATCTAAAACATTAACTAAAGACACTTTTTTAATAAGTGTATATTATTATTATTAAATATTCATAAATGAAATTATATCCATTTTTAAAAAAATATGTTTTAAATTGTTTGTCAATATTATTTAATTGATTTACTCTTGAAACTTTTTAAAAATGTTTTAAAAATATTTTTAAAGTTTGTGATGTGAGTTGTGCTCATGTCCGTCTGCAGCTGGCAAAACAGAGAAAATCCCCCATAAACTCCCATGTTAAAAAGACCAACTTCACTCCAGAAATAAACATGTTTACAGCCTGGTTCAAAAATCCATTTTCTGTTTAACAGGTCAGGTTTACCCTCATGACAACTGTGGGGGGAGTGAATTTTTTTTCTAACTTGCCCGTTTAAAAGTAATTTAATTTAGAAATTTGGCACATCTAGGGTCGTGTCCTTTTGATTGACAGGTACCCGATTTCCCGCTTCAAATAAAAAGAACGTAGAACAACCGCGGTTTTTAGCCGGTTCCCAATGTGACTTAGCTCGCTGGTCAGCTACTGTTATCTTGTTCAGCTTTTCATAGAAAACACATTTATTCGCCTGATTAATCTAAAACATTAGTTAAAAAAACTTGCGTGTTATTAATAAATATTCAGAAATGAAGTTATATCCATTTTTTAAAATACCTTTTTTAAATTATTTATCAATATTTAATTAATTTCCTTTTGAAATTTTTTTAAAATTTTTTTAAAAGTTTTTGACTTGAGCTGTGTTCATGTCCGTCTGCAGCCGGTGTCAGTCGGTGGCTTATTGGTCAACCTGGTGGGCATCTGTGCTTTCAGCCACGCCCACTCCCATGGCGGCAAAAGCTGCTCGTCACATGACCATGGCCACTCCCACAGCGAGCACAGCCATGGAGGTCACGGACACTCTCACGGCGGACACGGGCACGGCGGACACGGGCACGGCGGACACGGGCACGGCGGACACGGGCACGGCGGACACGGGCACGGCGGACACGGGCATTCCCACGGCTCGTTGAGCGGAGGCATGAACGCCAACATGAGAGGTGCAAACTCGTGTCCGATTCAGACACATGGAACCAGACACGATTATAAACCTCAACGTTTTTTTCTTCCTTCAGGCGTCTTCCTGCACGTTCTGGCCGACACTTTAGGCAGCGTTGGCGTGATCATCTCCACCATCCTCATCCGACAGTTCGGCTGGTTGATCGCTGATCCCATATGCTCGCTCTTCATCGCCACGCTCATTTTCCTCAGCGTCATTCCTCTGCTGAAGGATGCCTGCGAGGTTCTCCTTCTTAGAACTCCTCCAGAACTTGAGAAGGACCTGAATAGCGCGCTGGAAAAGGTGAGGAGTCGCAGCTGATCTCTATCGGGCCTCGTCGCCCACTGGAGCGGCGGCGTATCGAAGCAGCTCACATCTTAAATGTTCTCTTGTTTTAGGTGGAGAAGATCGAAGGAGTTTTGTCGTACAGAGACCCTCATTTCTGGAGGCATTCAGCCAACGTGATTGCTGGGACCATTCACCTCCAGGTCATGTCAGATGTGGTGGAACAAAGGATCACACAGCAGGTTTGCATAAAACAGCGTCTTTTCCATCATTCGCTGTGGTCCGTGTACATTTTTTACACATTTTCATTATATTTTACAGCACTGAACTAAAACTCTGAAGTAGTTTTTACCTCAGCAGAGGTGAAACGCTTCCAGCTGTTATTTAGCATTCAACATCATAATGACATGATGACATCAAATCATAAAGAAAATGCTTTTATATATGAATCTTGATGAGTTGGAGGCTTAATAAAACTCGTATAATCTTAAATTCTTTGACACCTCAATGAAATTTTCCTCATCAGTCAGTCTGACGGAGGTCCACACAGTTTGTTGGCCCTGTTTTGAAAGTTGAACGTGTTTGCTGTAAAACAAGATGATTTCTAATCCCCAAAAAACCTCGGAATCAGAAAAGTTTGGTGCCAGCCTGCTAATTCACCGTGGCGACTGCCGTCTCCTCTGGTCATTTCACCAGACCTCAACCCCACCGTGTCATAATGGCTATGGTTACGTGATGTTTTTTTAATTCGGAATTAATAATTCAGAATTAACGTATGATCCTACGACTTTACATGAAAATAATAATTCAGAATGATGTTTACATGAAAAACGTCCTTATTTAAAACCTCTTTAGAGCAGCGGGTTGGGAAGGGTTCTGATTGGACAGAGGGTGCGCGTGACGTAAGATGTATACCAGAAATAAACAAAGTTGGCTCCCTGTTTCTCGTCTTTTCAGTCGTAACTTGTAAAAACTACATATTAAAAAGTACCAGTTTCGCAGCTATTTTCATTATAAATGTGAAGTAGCAGCTCAACACCAGCATACTACTTCACTTTTTGCAGCAACTGAGAAGGAGAAGAAAGACAAACCACCGAACACGGGAGGCAAAACAACGTGCGTCATCGTGACAGACTGGAAGGTTTACATGACAGACAAATTAAATAGTTCGGAATTAAAATGTGAATAAACCAGCCACTTACATCGGCATTAAGTTTAATTCCCAATAGAAATTTGCATTAGGAATTAAGTGTTTACATGATCACTTTTCATCAGTTTGAAGCAGAATGAACTTTTATTCAGAATTAAACAGGAATTAAAACTCCCATGTAAACGTACGGTATGTGACTTTGTTTTCCTCTGTCACCGTGTTGAATTACCGTCTTAAAGCAGTTAAATTGTCCTTTCCATTGTTTCAGCTGGACTCATGTTTCCTTCCAGTCATCTGTCAGAGCTCTCCCAGTGATCCCAGAACTTTTTTTGCTACTTGATCTCTTTTAGATTTATCAGCCCTGTTTCCTTTTTTTTAGGCTTCTGCTTGAAAATTTCCTCATGATAAAAAAAAAAAAGTACACCCAGAACCACAAGATCTATTTAAATACTTTTGAGTTTTATTGAGATGTGTAAACATCAGTATGTGGAATTTACATCTTCATTTACTCTTCGCCAACATCACATCTTCTCATCAGACGGCAGCCCAGAACCAGTTTACATAGTTAAGGTTCTGCCAAAAACAAAATTATCAAAAAGGAAATTCCTACTGTGGCATGGACCTTGAATGCAACACGAAGTCGGTTAGCCACATTAAACCCATAATGCAGCATGTCGTCTCATAGTAGCGTTAGCTAAACACAAACGCGTCTTTCTCCATCCCTAAATGTGAAACTGAACATGAAAACTGTAGATTTACTCTGCCTGGACTTACAAATACCTGTTAGTTTTCCCATCCCATTCAAACACAAAACCAGTGCGTTTAATTCGCAGTGACTATCTGGAGGTGGTTACAGATTACAGGGTGAGGACAAACACCACACATTCCTTTCAAACTCCACGGATCCCATGAGACGGCTACAAAAGTGCAGTTTGATTGCTGAGTTTTGATTTGATCTTACAACTGGAGCTGTCCTCGCACAGCATAGTCATGCTGCAGCAGCATCCCTGTGCTGGATACCAGCAGAGCAAAGGCCATGTAGAGACTCTGACATGGTGAAATACTGTATGCTGTCGGTTGTAGTTGATGTTATAGTGACATCATTATTTTAAAAAAAGTGTAACGTCAAACATCAAAATGTTTGCTTGTGCTCTACTTACTGGCTGAAAACCACTTTAAACCGTGTTAAATTTCTTGAGTGTTTTTCTTCCAGGATGTTTTATGACGAATGCTCTTAAACCTTTGTAGATGGGATCATTCTTATGTTTTCTATGTTCCTGTCTCATTTTGAGTAGTTGTCTGCTTGTGTTCTTATGTTTTCTTATGTTGATCCTAGTAGGATCAAGAGAAGCGAATTGTAGTGGAAATTAGACACAAAGCATATTTTTTAATGCGTTACTCCCAAGCAGCAACGTCCGGCGGTTAAAAGTGAAGCCTATGTGGAAATGCCAAAAGCTGCAGTTCCCCCTTCATCCACTATTGGCTGCAAAACGGAGCAAATCCCCATAGACTCCCATGTTAAAAAGACCAACTTCGCAACAGAAATAAACATGTTGACAGCCTGGTTCAAAAATATATTTTAGGTTTAATAGGTCAAGTTTACCTTCATGACAACTGTGGGGGGAGTGAATTTTTTTCTAACTCGCCCATTTAAAAGTAATTTAATCTCAAAATTTGGCATATTTACGGGCGTGTCCTATTGATTGACAGGTACCTGATCTCATGCTTTAAGTAAGAAGAATGTAGAACAACTGCGGTTTTTAGCCGGTTAACAATGTGACTTAGCTTTAGCCCGCTTACCTCCGTTAGCTGGTTATCTCCTGTTATCTCCGGGTTAGCTCTTAGTTACAGAAAGCTCGGAGTTCGCTCGATGTCAATCATCCACCATGACGCTCACAGCCCCCCTCTCAGCTCCACCTCTTTGCCCATATATGTATTTTCCGGGTGAGAGGACACACATGCCCCTGCCAAGATGGCGATGGTAGAAGCCATTTTTCACTCCCTGAATGATTTTATTGTTAAAAACAACCTGAACTGGTCAAGATGTGACGGCATTTGCACTGATGGTGCAACTGCAATGATGGGGAAACAGAAAGGACGAGTAGGGCGCATCCAGCCGGTTGCACCAGCTGCAGCAACGCTCTGTTGTATCCATCAGGAACAACTTGCCATGAAAATAATGCCACAAAGTCTAAAATCCGTTTTGGATGAGTCTGTGAAAATAGTCAACAAGATCAAAAGGTGAACTGGCACATGCGGTGGTTAAAAGTGAAGCCTCTGCGGATGTGCATAAAACTGCAGTTCCCCCAGAAATAAACATGTTTACAGCCTGGTTCAAAACTCAATTTTAGGTTTAATAGCTCAGGTTTACCTTCATGACAACTGTGGGGGGAGGGAGTTTTTTTTTCTAACTCGCCCGTTTAAAAGTAATTTAATCTCGAAGTTCGGCATATTTAGGGGCGTGTCCTTTAGATTGACAGGTGCCCGATCTCCCGCTTCAAGTAAGAAGAACGTAGAACAACTGCGGTTTTTAGCCGGTTAACAATGTGACTTAGCTTTAGCCCGCTTACCTCCGTTAGCTGGTTAGCTCCTGTTAGCTCGGTTAGCTCTTAGCTACAGAAAGCTTGGAGTTCGCTCGATGTCAATCATCCACCATGACGCTCACAGCCCCCCTCTCAGCTCCACCTCTTTGCCCATATTTGCATTTTCCGGGCGAGACGACACGCATGCCCCTGCCAAGATGGCGATGGTTGGAACCGCCCACCGAGCTTCAATTCAGCTCTTCAGAAACCTATGGGTGACGTTACGGAGGCTCCGTCTATCTTTTATATACAGTCTATGGTTACTACTTTATTAAAGTTCTGTTATGTTGTACAAAATATATTCTGCATAGTTTAAATGAATTCAGAAAGCTTGCCTCAGTAAGTTCATGCAAAAACTGAATGTTCTGTTTCAAGGCCAAGCTTGGACTATTATCATCTTCAGCTAGCGGTTGTTTTGACCCGTGCTGCCAGGCGTAGGTTGTTTGTGTTTGCCTAAAGAACGCTGCAACACCCTGAGCTGCAGGCTCTCGAAGCCTCTCGCTTGCAACAGATCGGCGTTGTCAATAAACTGGACAGAACAGTTGATATCTAGATTTATTTTTCATCAGATAAATTCTGCGACAGTATGAAAATCAGGCCCAGCTGAATATTTAATTCAGTGGATCTGCTATAATTGTTACTGTTGAAGAGTGAATGAAGATGGCACAAAGCATTAAAAAAAACCGGTTTGTCTGAGTAAAAAGAACTTGCAGGAGGAATCTGAATATTTCTTTAAAGCTAAACCTTATTTATATAATCATAGTGCAGTGTGTGGACATCATCAGTGCAACACTAATTAGGTACAACAGAACAGCTTAGATTAGGTACCAGTGGTCCAGGTGGCGTGAACAAAACAGCCATTTTGGCAGAATCTGTTCTCTAACCCTCCAAATTTGGCAACCTCTGGATTTTGAAGTTTAAGAAAATAAATAAAACACACCCTTAGCTGCTGCGCGACATGTAATTTGGGGTAATATATGTTGCTTGTTCACACATTTTTTTAAGGAAACAAAACAGCGGAATCGACGTCCTGAAAGAGACGTGACTTTGACAGCAGAAGGCTGATTGGTCAGGGAGACTCGTCTGTGGGGCGTGGGTGGCAGAAAAATGCCTCCTTTGCATCAACTATGCTTCAATCAGCATGTTTATTAACAGATTAACACAAGACACTTTTTTCCCATTTCTTCTTCTTTCTACTGACGTAAAATGAGCTGAAAGCAACAAGATGTTTACAAAACGGCCGTTTGTCCTAAAAGCCTGCAGTAAAGCAGCAGAGTGGCGCGTCCTAGTAGATCGCAGCCAATCTCGCCTACGTCGAAGCAATTCTGTCTAAAGTAAGGAAAAAAAAGCAGATGAGGTTTAATAATATCCACCTGACGGCTCAACTCTTTAAGAATAAATCTTGAGGTTTGGAGATGATGCGATGCGACCAGGGGCGGACTTACCATGAGGCAAAACTAGGTGGTTGCCGAGGGCCCCCAGTTCTTTAGGGCCACATAAAACTTATCATGCACTTATGGTTATTTAATAGTTACTTATTACCAACCAAAATTATGTTTTTGATTAAAATGCATTCGTTAAACTGTCAGCAGAATGATTATTATGTGTCTCGGGCACCCCCTTCAGGTATATAGGGCAGGGAAGGGTTGCTTCACTCGATGGTACGAACTGATCATTTATCATTTATAATAATCATTTATAATACCTAATGTGATCTGTGTGTGTGTGTGTGTGTGTGATGCGGTCAGTGAGTTGATCTGTAACTTAAAGAATGACTCGTTATAATAAATGATCAGTTCGTACCATCGAATGAAGCAAACCCTCCCTGTCATTATTCATGTTCCTCTCAGTCAGCAAAGAGACTTTGACACTGGCTGTTTGTTAGCAACGTAAATAATATAACAGTAGTGGAGTAGAAGATTTACCATTGGGGTCCCATGCCTGCCTTTGCCCGGGGCCCCAGATCTCTTAAATCCGCCACTGGATGCGACCTTCCTGCGTGTTAACGTCTGACTGATCTCTTTAGGTGACGGGCATTTTGAAGGACGCAGGTGTGAATAACCTCTCGGTCCAGGTGGAGAAAGAGGCGTACTTCCAGCACATGTCCGGACTCAGCACCGGGTTTCACGAAGTCCTGGCCATGACGCAGCAGATGGAGTCCATGAAATACCTAAACGACGGGACGTGCATCATGTGACGTCCGTTTAGCGGGACCAAATGAAGCTTGTTTTTCATGGGAATGTACATTGTGTGTTTGTTTTTAATAAATCTGAATATATTGGTTTTGATTTTGTGTCTGTTGTGCGTCGATCTGTCACTTCTTAGAGGAAAGAGCAGAGAAATGGCGTTGAAGGACGTTATTTTTTTATTTAAGCAACGAGCATTAATCTAATGCATATAAATGTGAAGGAAAACACAGTTTAACACCCTCTGTTGCTACAGTGCAGAGAGACATGCTGACTGTGACACAACTGATGTGTTGCCCCATGAAAACAGATACATGGAAGGTTTCCTTTGTCCACACGCTCGGACTGGCACGCAGGAGTCGGGGGGTCGCCGACGCTTCGGTTCGTCTGAAATGTGCAAAAAAACGGGTGAGAAATGGGGAGAAGTCATGCATCCTACGCAGCTGCTTGTCTCCTATTCGATCTCATTGGAGGTTCCCACGGTGGCCCTGATCTCCGTCTCTGCAGAGGAAACAAACGAATCAGTCGCTGACTAATCACTGGTTTGTTTCCAGTAAATGTTCTGGATAAGTGGTCTACCTGGGCAAGGTCCACCTTCCAGAACAATGTCATCTATGGCGATGTCGCTCCTTACTGAGGATCCTCGGGTCGCCTCAAAGACAATCTAGGATGAGGACACAAGATGAATTTTGGAGCTTTTAGATGTTTTAGTGGTAAAATGTCTGAAGTTGAACTTGTTTGTATTTGTCTTGAAATGCAACTTTGACAGAATCACAATAATTTTTAACAGCTGAACATATGAAAGCCCAAATATACCATGCACCCCCGTTTTCCTCCAGAAATGCCTTAATTCTTTAGTTTCATAGATCCAACAAGGTGGAAACATTCCTCAGAGATTCTGCTCCATGTTGACATGAAGCATCACACAGTTACTGTGCATCATGATGAGAATCTCCCAAAGCTGCTCTGTTGGATGGAGATCTGGAGACTGTGGAGGCCGTTGGAGGACAGTGAACTCATCGTCATGGTGATGTGATCTTTGTGACATGGTGCATCATCCTGCTGGAAGTTTCCATCAGAAGATGCTACACTGTGCTCAGAAAGGGATGGACATGGTCAGCAGCAGGACTCAGGTAGACTGTGCTGGTTAAACCAGGTCATGTTGGTACTAAGGGGACCAAAGTGGGACAAGAAACATCAAACCACCACCAACAGTCTGAAGCGTTGATGCAAAGTAGGATGTAAAGCAGACCAGCAACGTTTCTCCATCTTCTATTGTCCAGTTCTGGTGAGTCTGTGTGAATTGTAGCCTCAGTTTCCTGTTCTGACTGACAGGAGGGAACCCGCTGTGGTCTTCTGCTTCCAGGCTGGACGTGTTGTGTGTTCAGAGATGATGTTCTGCAGCTTCTAACATATACAGACCAGTCCGTCTGGCACCAGCAGCCTCATTAGATTCTTTTTTTCTTCATCCTGAGGCTCGAGTTGAACTTCGGCAAGTCATCTTAACCATGGCGACTTAAGTAGCCGCCATGTGATTGGCTGATTACATATTCGCATTAACAAATAAATTGAACATGTACCTAATAAAGTGGCCAGTGAGTACATGCTGTAGTATTTATATACTAGTATACAGTTAAAGTTTAAAATTTAGCCCAGCAGTGGAAATATTTGGGGTTGACAGACTGAAGGATTTGGGAACTTTTGTTTGTTTTTCTGTTGATCTGATGTTGACTTTTCAGTCAGGAAACTCACCCAGGTTTGCTGACTAATATAAGGAGCCACTTATCAAGGCAGCAGTTTGTCTGAAGATGCAAAATAATGATAAAATCTTTGTTTTTCCCAGCCTGCTATATATATATTTTTTTTTACCCTCTCCTGGTTCGTCTAGCAGATGACCTGGAAACGGAGTTTTGCTCGTTTTAAACACAGAGGTGAGTTTAGAAAGAGGAAACATCTTGCTCGTGACTGATCAGGCAGTTAAAGCAGCCATGCTGTTAAAGGAAAACATAGAACATTAAAATCTTCCCTTAAATAACTAAACATGTGCTTTTCTGCTGGAAAATGTAAAAAAAAAAAAAAAAAAAAAAAGCTTTATTCCAGTCTTGCCTGATGCTGTCTGTCACTCTTGAACTGGACTTGGGCTCTCAGCCAGGCGACGCTC
Source organism: Telmatherina bonti (assembly GCF_933228915.1). Taxonomy (NCBI): domain Eukaryota; kingdom Metazoa; phylum Chordata; class Actinopteri; order Atheriniformes; family Telmatherinidae; genus Telmatherina; species Telmatherina bonti. Next base: position 29,829,899 of record NC_136615.1, read on the forward strand.
TGCTCGCCACTCCGTTGCCACAGCAACGCATCCTCTCCATCCTGGTTGATGAGAACTGTCAGCCTGCCGGTGCCTGAGCCGTACATGTGGTGGTAGAAACTCAGACACTGAGGCCCCCTGGTTCCCCTGAAAGGGCGGGACAGCAGCCGGACGTTGTGGCCGGGCAGCATGCGCGACGCCTCCATGTACAAGTAGTATCCTGGAGCAGAAAGACGTTTATATATTTACTCAATTTTAATGTTCTTTTTATTTAAACCATAATAAAACATAGAAGACATATTAAGTGTTTAAGACAGTTCAGTATTTCTTGGAAAATATTAGCTGAATCTGGAACTGTCTGAGTTTCTGGACCTTTTGGAGAGCAATGTTGACCAATTTATGTTTCAGTCTGCTCAAAATTCCCAAGATGACTTTTTTATTTTACGTTTATGATGCACTGAACAGTTTTAGTACAGTTGTGCTCATATGTCTTCATCCCCTTTCATTAAAAAAAAGGCTGAATTTACAACAGTCACTCAAATAACTGGAGACTTAAAAAAGGAACAATAAGTAAAAATTTGCAAAAACATAATTTAGTAAGACAAGACACAGTTTTGTTTTTTTTTTTAATTTAATTGAGTTGAAGAAAGAAAAAACAAACAAACAAACAAATTGGTCCTGGACAAATTAGAGCACTTTTCTGTTGAACAGTGGGACAAAAAACCTGTCAACAGGTGCAGAAGTCTGACTGAGAGGAACAGAAAACACCTGACTGGAGCAGAAACATTAAAGGATTGTTCAACTAAATATTAGTTTATGACTGATGTAATATGTAATAAATGATCTTATTTGTTTGCTTTTTGAAAAAAAAGCCATTTCTGTTGAACCAGAATTAGAAAATAATGTAATGATTATTACTTTAGTCAATTTCAGCTCAATCTACAGGCAGCTGGGGTTTTTTTTCCTTCTTTAAAGGGTATGAATAAATATGAGCACAACTGTATGTAAACTGCAGGCCAGTCAGTTCAGCGCACACACCATTCTACTGTAGCTCATGCTTTTGTGGGTGCAGTTTGATGCCTTTTCTGCATCGTCTTGCAGAAATATGCTAAACTTGCCTGAAAACCATGTAATCTCCATGCAAACATATAAACTCTAAAGCTTTCCATATGTGCAAGTTGCCTGTTAGAGACACAAGATCTTGACCTGAGTGGTGAAAACGTCCCGTTATTCAATCAGGTCATGTCATCTATTCAGGATATTCAGCCATGTTCCCTGCATCTAATTTACTGAATTTATTTTATTTTATTTTTTTTGTCTTTTCCAGCATTTAAGCAGGCAAAATGGATTTTCTGGATGCTGTGTTCTGCTGGGCAAATTTACTTTGTCAAGGGAAGCATCATAGATATAATGCTCCCCTTGATATTCTGGATTTTTATTTTATTTTTCTATTTATTTTGCATAATTGTTTGTATTACAAAGTTTGTACTGCTGGACTGGACCGGAGAGGATAGAAGAGGGACAGAAAGAGAACCAAAAAGAAGAGAAAACACCTTGTAGAGAGAAAAAGAGAGAGAAAGAAAAGAATGTTACTGAATGTTTTATATGATGTTATACATTGTATGTGATGAGTTATTAAAAGACTTTTACATTAATAATATGCTCCAAAATGTGAAGATTCAGGGTTTTTTTTTGCAGATTGTTAAATCTCTGTCCATCTTTACTTCTGAGAGACTCTACCTCTGTAAGGTGCTCTTTTTTTATCCAGTTATGCTACCTGGTTTCATTTAACCTAATCAGCTGCAACACACTCTTCTAGTTGTTTTGTCTTAGTGCCTATTGGCAACCTTTTTTAGTTGCAAACATGTAACTTAATTATGTTATGATTATCCAGTACTGATTTTCAGCTGTGTCCCCCGCATACAGGGATACCTTTTAAGTCTTTTTATCTTTTAATATTATGTAAAATATGTTATGGAAAAGACTTTTAACATTAGGAAACACTACTATACAATTGCTCCAAAATTTGAAAGTGCAGTCTGTCCATCTTTATTTCTGAGAGACTCTACCTCTGTAAGGTACTCTTGTTACTGAACTGTAATTAACATGCTTCTCCAGTTTTAGTGCCATTTGCTGTTTTGGCCACGCTTTCAAGATGCACTTTTGCCATCAAATTTAAGATGAGCTAATATTTTTAATGAAACAGTCAAGTATTAAACTTTTTTTTCATAATTTACAGAACCTGTCAAGTTTTCTGGATCAGTAATTGTACTTTTGAGCAACAGAAATAGAACTGGAGAGGTGGTATGGATGGTGTCCTCACCAAGACCAGTGGTGTGGTCCCCTCTGGGACCGGTGTATGAGGTCGGGGTGGATCCTCTCCTCAGCTCCCAGTCGGCAGCATCTCCCTTCTTAGCCTGAGTGTAACCACACAGCCCCGTTTCGAAGTCGCAGTTTCCCGAGAGAGGAGACGACAACAAACCTGATGGAGGAAAAACTCAACTTTACTGTGACTTCAAATCAGAACAACCAAGCCAATAATTCTACCTAAAAATGCAGACATGACAGTTATTGTTACAGCCGCCCCCAATTTCTCATCAGCCCATTTTCATTCAGCCTGGAAACCATCATCTGGCCTCCCCTTCGTTGGGACTGGATCCTCCACATCACCTGGTCTCTTCGGCGTCTCTGAGTGGCTGACCTCTGCTCCAATGAGGATACGACACCCCTCCAATCCAGGAAAAAAGAGCGCCAAGTTCTTCATTCTGTGGCAGCTGTGTGGTGGCTACAGCTTGACCCCTCTGAGACTGGGTTTTAGTGGTTGGTTTTTGAAAAGCCTTTTACGGCCTTGTCGATAGTATAGTTGGCTTTTGTGTAGCCTTGAATCTTTCTGTTTTTGGTTGTTTAATGACCTGGGTTAAAGGTGCTTGACTGTGTTTGTGTTTAGAATGACTTCTGTTTTAGTATTTGGTTTTGCTGCACCCCCTGCCCTTCCAATTGGGCCTGTATGGATTCCTTTTTATTTTTCGGTGGGACAATAAAGTTTCCCAATACACTTTTCAGTCTGGCACATTTGTTTTATGTTGCGGCTCTTACCCCTAGACCGCTGAGTTGTAACAGTTGTTTACCTGCCGTTAGCTCGCAGTCGCCGAGGCTCACGCTGATGTCGTCCAGAGCCACAGAACCGCAGTCCCAGAAGCTGCTGCAGGTGCTGAGGAAAGCCACCTGGACAGCAAACGCTGACATTGAGCTGTCTCATCGGGATTTACATAGTCGGCAACAACTGCAGGAGTTTCTTCTGGATGTTTTTTCTTTCTGCTCTGACCTGTTCATTACATCCTTCATGAGATTTCTTTCTCACACAATCAGTTTTTCTTTTTTCCATCCCTTCAGTAAAACTTCTTTTCCTTCAGGTTTTAATGCGACTCTTCCTGCTTCCTTTTCTCACCTTGGAAGGCTGTGACGTCTGGAAAGTGACGTCCGCTGCGATCCAGATTCCTCTGGACTTCTCCCCCAGAGTCCAGATCTTCTCTTGGCCGCCGCCTTGCTGGTGCAGCAGATAAACAGTCAAAGCCTGCTCCGTCTGGTTGTATCCTGCTATTTTCAAAAGATATTTATCATCAGTCACAAAGAGCCGAGCTGATAGATGCACACGCATGTCCAGGAGACTTTTAAGATGCCGCTCACCCCTTAGAGAAAAGTAAAATCTCAGGCAGTACTTCATGTTCCCAGGCAGAGTTGGACTGATTATGCGACTAACGTAACCGGAGCGTGGGCCCAGTCGGGAGTGAGCCAACAGGAAAGATCCTGCAGGGAGAAGAGAGCATTTATTTTCTTGCAAATCTTCCTCTTCCTCTGCTTGCCATGAATAGTCCCGTCGCTGCTTGCACCTGCTTGTAGTTTACAACTGTTTTTTCAGCTGCAAAGTTTCCTTTATGGAACCATCTGACATGAAAATAATGCCTTAAAAATCCAAAGACTACTTGTGTAATTAACGTCATATTACATAGAAGACTCCAAGGTTCCTCCCAGTGTGCCCACCTGATCCCGTGGTGTGGTCTCCATTCCTAAATATGTTGGGCTTCACCGACACTCGCCTCCAGGAAGACCCCATCACCTGGTCTTGGGTGTAGAGGCAAAAGCCGGAATCAAAATCACAGTTGGCGACGGAGGGGTCGAAGGTCGGCTCTGTGGAAGAAATCCATTTCATCCCTTCATTTGGATTGGATTTGGCGTTGCAGCATATTTGACGTTTATTTTGATGATATAAGCAGGGAAACGATGAGTGTGTGTGTGTGTGTGTGTGTGTGTGTGTGTGTGTGTCTGCAGCTCACCTGTGTCTGCGCTGCAAAACTCTGGAGAAAAGGAAATGTCATCAAGCGCAATATGTCCGCTGCTTGGACTGTTAAACGCCACTTCAAAGACCACCTGAAGGCGCAGACAGACACATGGAGACAGACACTCATAAAGGAAGCTACACACACACATGCACACACACATGCACATTTGAACTGGTTTCTCTTGTTGTAAATAGATTTGTATATTTAATTTATAAAGATCATTAAAACTCTCCCTCAGGCCTTCTCTGTTTTTATTAACGGGACATAGTAGGAAATTAATCACAACAGATGACACATGGCACCTTGTTTCACATCTATTTGATGAAGTTGATTACATTTTAATTAAATTTCCCAACCTGGGATTAATAAAGTAAAATGAATAAGTTAAAACTGAACAGATACTGAGAGAAAATGTGGAATATTGTGTAAAACAGATCATGACTCAGCAGTTTGTAGAAAAGTATAACAATTGAAAGTAATGATTTTCTCTGTGATGTTTACGTCTTCCAGATGGAGCCGTTCACATGACCATCCCAACATGACAACTGGCTTTAATCAGAAAACTGTAAAAAAAACAGATCTTCACACACTTCAGAGTTGTACTGTCAGGTTGTTCTATAGAAAAAAGACCTTCTCCAGCAACTGTTTCAAAGTTATACTTGTTCGGTCTTTTTCTGATTCTACTATTATGAACTTTAACGTATAACATGTTAACTGAGGCTTGGAGGAACTTTTTTATTTAATATTGTATGGTCAAACTTTTAGATAAAGTTGCTGGGGCATTTATCTGTGATGTGGTTAAACGCATGACTTTTACATGGAAGTGTTTTATTACATGTGTTTTTTAATGGATTGCCGTGCTGCTACTACCTGTGAGTGTCCCGGCAGCAGGCAGTTTAAAGTGGAGCAACAGGTTTGACTTGGAGAAGAGAAAAGGGAGAGAAGAGGAGGAAAAGGGAAGAGACACGGCTGGAGAGAAGGACAGAGCGCTCCTGAAGGATGGACGATGAGGATGACGCCTGCTGAAGAGGGAGCAGTGAGGACGGGTTCCACCACGGCTTGGCGGTGCGAGGCCAGGAGCCTGAAGTGCAGCAGCCAGTCTGGATCAGATGGAGCAGCTACTCAGTCCTGGGTCTCTGGATATTCCTGACCCAGGACCAAGCGTGAGTCTAGTGTCCAGGTTTATGGTCCAGAGGGAGAGGCTGGCTGCAGAGCCAGGCAGAAGGGTTCCCCTCTTGGGATTAGGACGGCTGTATTTGCTCCTCTCTGCGGGTCATGGGACGCAGAACAGAAGACTACGTGAATGGACACGTCACCACAAAGAGGAGGATCACCCCACGCCGCACCGTGGACATTTTAGAAGACTGGATTAGAGGATGGAGTTTTATTATTTTAATCTTTTATCTGTTTTTTAATAAACCAGTTTTTACTATTTTAAGGTTTAGTGCAGGGGTCACCAACTCTGGTCCTGAAGGGCTACCATCCTGCAGGTTTTATTGTTTTCCAGGTACAACACACCTGACCCAAACCAATGGCTCATTAACAGGCAGGTGCAGAAGATGACAACAAGTTCTTGGAGAACCTTTTCACTTGGATCAAATGTGTTGTACAAGGGAAACACTAAAACTTGCAGGATGGTAGCCCTTGAGGACTAGAGTTGGTGACCCCTGGCAGTGTGACTGACTCTGCGCCCTCTGATTTTTAAAAGGACCAAGGTGGCTCGAAGTTTAACCTGTTTTTATTTCATTTATTTATTTAATGTTTTAACACACCTGGCACATACATGGGAATTCTGTATTAGATGTTTCCATGTGAATAATCTTACTGTAAAATGCAGAAATGTCTATTTTTTTTCCCTAAATTGATGTGCAGCAGCAATAGTTTCCACTGCTGATGTTTGTTATTTTTTGGTTATTTTTAATAAACAATAGCATGATGAAGTATGCTGTGTTTACCTGAGAGTAATTTATTTGGAAAAGATGGTGTTTCTTTTTTTACACCAGGTCATATAGCTTGCATTGACCTTTTTTTCTAGTTTAACAAACTTTGTTAACTTTGGCATTAATGCAAAAACAAATGGCAAAATGATCACTTTCTAAACGCTACAAAATGCTATTTTAAAGCTAAGAAAGCAAGTAAATAATAAATATGTGCTTTAGAGTCGTGACACATACTGACCTGCACTGAGTATGGTGCCTTCAGGTCCACCTGTACAGGTATCCATTCTCCAAGAGTTTCGCTCCAGTCGTTCTGGTCTTCTGACCCCGCCTTCCAGAGCTCCTGGTACTGGCCCAGGCGGTCCCGGGTGTAAACAGAGAACAGATTTCCTCTGTCTTTGCTGCGCTGGTACTGAAAACTCAAACACCCGGACGTAGGCACTGTCGTCATGGGAGAGGCCAGTTTGGCCACCTCTTTAAAGGTCTTGGTGTAGCCAGAGTCCACATACATGAAGTGACCTGTAGAAAACTCCAGAACTTCACTGATCTGAGGGTTTCTGGAGTTGCTCATAACCTGCAACGATCTACTTGCTGATTTAACATCAACAGAAAAACAGTGAATCATAGTTTCAGGCTGGCTTTGTCCCAAGAAGTGGTTCCTGCTGCTTTTAAATGACTATAATCCAACGGGATGATGCTCCTAATTACATGTTGACAGCTCTGAAATCTCCTATAATCTGTAGGTTTGTTTGTCCAAGTCTGAAAAAGAAAACCTTCTGGTTGCATTTTGACAGATGCTGTCCAGATTACTTTATGGCAAAACAGACAGAATTAAAAAAGTTACTCATTTTTGTGTTTTAAGATTATTATATTTGGTTAAGGAACATATTTTGGTAAAGAAATAAATTAAAATGATCCACTATGAAAGTAATCTACATGCAAAAAAACGTCAATACACAGATGTACGCCACCAGCACCCTGAAACCCTGATAAGGCAGGGTGGATGCATGTTTTCATGTTATTTCCACCTAATTCTGTGCCTGCCGTCTGAATGTGCAGCTGAAAAAGAGACTCAACAAGAGGCAAGATTTTGGTGAGTCTGTGTGAAGGGTATCCCATCAGCTTCAGGGTTGGGCATACCGCCATATTCAAAGTCATTTGAATCCCCTTTCATTGGCTTGGGGTACATGATGTCTTTTTAATTCGGAATTAATAATTTGGAATGAGTTAATTCAGAATTAACAGTCTCCTTTTGGTTTACATAGAAATGACAATTCCAAGTGAATGTTTACATGGAAACACGTCTTTTCTTAATTCTGCTTTAGATTGGTGGTTTGCGAAGGTTTTTTTTTAATTTTTTTTTATTTCAAACTTAAAAAAAAAGGACTTTTAAAAGAACAAATATTCGTTACAACAAACAACAAATAAAATAAGCTTCTTAAGTTCAAAAAAGGGTTTTGCAAGAAGTTAGGCTCTTATGTAGTCCAAAACCCCCTTATCAATGACACTTCAAAATTATCACAGCATGAAAAATGTAGTAATACACATTAAATTCCATTACAATGAATCTTAAACAGCATACAGTCCTAATACACATAATAAATCATAGAATTCAACATACATTGTTTTTAAAAAAATGACCCTATTTGCCTCATAACTTTTAATTATCTCATATTTTATCATGACTGGACAGGGGGTGAACGTGACGTATTGACGTCTACCGGAAATAAGTTTTATTCCTTCTTTTCCTCTTCTCTGTCGTAAGATAGAAAACTACATCATAAGCACCAGTTTTGCTGCTATTTTGATTATAATTTTAAAGTACCAGCTCAACATGAGCATATTACTTCACCTTTTTCAGCAGCTGAGAAGGAAGATATACTACCAAAGATGACAGGCAAAACAACGTCCGGAATATGTGCGTCATCGGGACGGGAAAAGGTAACAAGCCTGCGCAGGATGATAAGGATTAATTTAGAGTGGAACGAAGGTTTACATGACAGAGGAATTAAGTTTGGATCTTTTCTATGATCATAAAGAAGACAGCTGTTGCTGTTTGGCTAAATTCTACTTCTATAAATGTAAATTCTCCAACTGTAATCATTTTAACCTGTTTTTATTTGTGATGTTAAGAAATACTCAATTTCCATGAAAAAATTAAAAGAATTCAAAAGCTATGAAAACAGAAAACATAATCATTTATGACTCTGTATTAACTTGTTTTTAGTTATAAATATTTAAAATCATTTGTAATACGTCTTTTTGTGTTCTTCATTCCATTTTTTTCTTTTATTTTCTTCTATTGTAAAGAAGAAGCTCTACTTTTCTATATGTAGCCCCCATGTTCTGTTTTGTTCTATTCTGTTATTATTGTGTAATTGTTATGTAAACTTTAATAAAGTTGTTTTAAAAAAGTTCAGATTTAAAATGCGAATAAACCAGCCACTTACCTCGGAATTAAGTGTAGTTCCTAATTGTCTTTTACATTTTAAATGAGGTGTTTGCATGGTATGTTTTCATCATTTTAATTAACTTTTATTTAGAATTAAAGACGTGAATTAAACGTGAGAGGCTCGGTTTGAAATTGACCAAGTCATCTTGACCATGTGAACATTACTAAATTTGTTGAGCTGCTGCCATTGATTGATTGATTGAGCTCTTTGTGCAAAAAATAATTTAACTGGTGCATATATTACAGTGGCCATAGTAAAGTAAATTTAGTGATTAAAACACATCTCTATGAAACAACTATAGGCTAACTTACCTGTCCTGTTGCGGTATGTGTGGTCATCTGGCATATTCTTGTGGAGGAACTGGATCCGGCCTCCTCCTACGTACCAGTTTACATTCACATTCCACTGGTTACTGTATCCACATAGGTGAGTCTTCTCAAAATCACACTCTGGAGGCAAACAAATACAAGAAAGTCAGCCATAGATCTGTTATACAGCATCTACAAGCACAAGATTTTTTGGTGGTGTTGCAACTTGAAAGTGAACCAACTGAGTTTGTGTGTTTCAGGAACAGGGAGCAGATGGTCTCGATCAAGACACAGGCCCAACATATGTGCATGACGTTTTCCTTTTAGGAAAGATGTGTGTGATATACATCGTATGTATGAAATCACTGACCCAGGCAGTATCCAGGGCTGATGTGGATCTCAAAGATGGCCACGCTGCTCTCAACACTCATTCCAGGTTTACCTTCAATGACAACCTAATCAAAAACACATGTTGAGTTAATACCCCATAACCATCAATAACGACTGACACGAGAATGACAGACCAAAGGTTAACAAGGTTGAGCGGAATATGCAGAAATGTGAGGTAGTGTTCAAAGCTCTGCTGAGCCACAGACTGGCTGTAAAACTTGTTAAAAGACAAGGTCATGCCTTTATGTGTTTGGACAAAAGTAGAGCTCATAAAAATATTAGCTCAAACACTGATTTTTCTGCTGGAAATAGGTTGGAGAGAATGCAAAGACTGAATCAAACAATAAGAAGAGGAGTCAAACTTGAATATAAACTAAAAAAAACAAAAAAAAAAAAAAACAAAAACAACAACAACATAAAAAAACTACATTAAGAGTGTTGTTGGCTAAATCCTTTTTGCTCTTCAGTTACTCTTCAAAACAAGTAAAGATGTTCAGTCAGATAACTTTCCAAAACATTTTAATAATTAAAACATGTTAGTGAATATATTGAATTTTGAAGCTTTTCCCCCATCATTTCTATCACATATCACATATACATGTGTCTAAGCTTATTTATTTGTATGTGTTTCAGATTGTGGAAACAACATAGAAATGTATTGCATGTCATTTTTGACCAAAAAATAAATAAATTAATTAATTAATTAAAAAAAATAAAGTTACACGGATTGTTTGTGTGAATATTCACCATAATAGCCCTAGCAAAATTTAGCTAAAAGCTGTCAATGAAACAAAACAAGTCCAGCTAGCTTCCTAGTGTCAATGAATAGCAAATTCATAAGCTGTATTTGTGAATTAACCATTTATATAGAACTTTTACTTGTTTAACCCAAAAAACAAAATGACTATAAAAAATATTTAAGTAGACAGCTAAGCTATAACAAAAAAAAGCTAAGTTTTATATGTTTAGGCGAATAGTTAAGCAGATAGCTAAAATAAGCTAAGCTATTAGAGTTCAGACAATAAAATAAGCCAAGTAAAGCTGGTGAACAGCTAAGCTAAGCTAAGTTATGTATATGCAGATAGCAAAGATAGGCTAAGCTATTAGAATTCAGACATCTAAGCTAAGCCAAATAAAGCTAAGTGTTCTGTGTCCAGGTGAATAGCTAAGCTAAGCTAAGTTATGTATATGCAGATAGCTAAGATAGGCTAAGCTATTAGAATTCAGACAGCTAAGCTAAGCTAAATAAAGCTGGTGAATAGCTAAGCTAAGCTAAGTTATGCATACTATAGCTAAAATAAGCTAAGCTATTAGATTTCAGACAGTTAAACTAAGCCAAGTAAAGTGAAGTGCTCTGCGTCCAGGCTATAGACTGTATATAAAAAGATACTCATCTTTCATATACAGTCTATGGTCCAGGCAGATAGCTAAGGTAAGCTATTTTAGTTCAGACATATAGCTTAGCCAAACCAGGCTAAGATATCTGTGTCCCAGGACTCCAATAGTCCTTGTAATTGTTGTGGAACTGCTGTGGAAAAATGCAATTTTGAATGAACTTTGCCCTGAACTCAAGTCTTTTTAAGATATAAAAACTGATTTTATTGAGACTTAATAGGCTGTACAATTCTGTTGTGTTGACTGAAATTAAAAGGCAGAGCACTTTAGGAGCTAGTGTTGAGTTTGTACCGCTGACACATGAATTTTTTCACCTTGGTCCACACTGCAAAATGTTTATGTGCTGAGGGGCCCCTGTGCACATTAGACAGGTCTGGCACACCATCATGTAGGTCGCAATCCTGTCAGAGTCTGTTCTGCCACAAGATGAAATATAAACATGTGCTGTACTGTTCCCAGAGTGTTTAGATCATTATAACCCACTTCATAATGAGCTCAATTTAGGGCCTGTATGTGTAATGTCAACCTATATCTATCTTTGCAACAACAACAAGCTGAAATATTTTCCATTTCAGCTTTGTTTATTTCCAATTGTATTAATTAATTACATTGTTAAGATTAGGCAATAACAAGAAAATTTGTGTATTGCCAGTACATACAAAAAGTCAAATGTTTGGAAATACTTTTCTTTTAAATATAATTAAAAGTATATGTATACTTTTGACAGGTAATATAAAAATAATGGCTTTATTTTTGGATTATCACTATGAATGCTTGCTGTTTTTCTTCAAACGTCAACTTGCACAATAATCAGCTCAATTCAATCTGCTCAGAGGATGGTCTTTTTCTATTTTCGACACCCATATCAGTTCTTTTTTTTGCTCTGGACAAACATTTCACTTTTAATACCCCTGAGCTAAATGTCACTTTGTTTGTATCAAGCTGGTCTCCCAGTTAAACAAAGATGATATCTTTAGTCAAAAAGTATTTTACCCTGAACGGCTCAGTGCTGTTCGGCAGATCCATGCTTGAGATGACCCAGCTGTCGGAGGGTGCCTGGCTGCTCCACAGTGGCTTGTCAAAGCTCTTTCCTTTGGCACGCTGCAGGACCTCCACACTTCCTGACTCTGTGATCTGGTAGACAAGCCTCAGGCAACTCCACTCTTCATGCTCCAGAACCGGACTCAGCAGAATTCCTGCTATCTCTCTCTTTGGCCCAGTACCTGAACCCATGTTGTCATCCTGTTCATCATTCGTGGCTGAGTCCACTGCAAGAAAATGGCCTAAAAAATAGAAAAAAAGAAGTTGTTGAGTTTATATGAAACTACAAAGCGTACTTTTCACAAAACTGATGGCACTGTGTCCTTGGTCCAACATGAAAAGTTTCTATATTAAATAGCTGAACAAATGCACACGCTAAGAAGCCCAAGAACATAAAAACAAGAAGCTGTTTCTGTTGGTATGTATATTTAAAACAAGATTTCGGATCAGGATTTAAAACAAAGTAAAACAAAACACCGACTTCAAGATTAAATCTTCCTTCACAAGTCTTCTCAATTTTGTCGGCTTTTGAGCTCTCCCTCCTGGTCTGTCATTTATTATTTGTCCCTGTGGAATGCTCTGCTGCCCAGGGGCTCCCTGCAGAATATCCTGACAAACATTCACACCAACTTCATTTCCGCTTCAATTTGGAAAAAATCAAAATGTTATGTTCTCTTCTTTGCCAGTAAGCTGCAGTCATTTGTACATTATTTGTAATGTACAAATGACTAACATCCGATCTTAATTTAAATCAGTGTTATGGCTCTACAGATTTAGAGAAAAAGGAAGAACCTAAAGAGTGCAGGAACATATTGGACTTCACCTCTCTGCTGCACAGACCACAGGACTGGAAATAAAGACGAAGAGAGAATAAATCAGGGCAAACTGAGTGCACCACAACTGTACCAACTAGACTGACCTTTTAACAAGCCTGCAGCAAAAACAAGAATGGAAACAGGAAAGGAGAAATTAAGTTGATGAGCGAGACAGGCTGCAACAGCAGGGCAACACTCAGACAACTACGGGCAAAAATTATGCCGGGGAAAAAAGTCTTCAACAGGCTTGAATGGGGTCTGATTTTTAATGCTGATGGAGATGCAGAAAGCTCCCACATTTGCCCATTATTCAGCACATATGTCAAGCTTTGCACTCAAGGTACCTGTACTTCACTTAGGATTTGATCGTCACTTCCCTTTATTCCAATTCTATGAAATTTAATTTTTAAGAAGTTCTATTTTACCCCTAGAATTGTGCAAAAACCTGTTGAATCAAAAAAGTTTTTATGCTCACATAATGTGGCTTTTCAGATGTGTCAATAGAAGTATATTGTAAAAGTGTCATGGAAATGCTTTTTTTTGTTACATATCTTTCAGTCATGTGACACAGGGACCACCACCACATGACCAGTTTATTTCTGGTAAAGATATAGAGTTTTGTATGGACGGAAGAGGAGATGCAAAGCTTTTTATAAATTATTGTAAAACTTGAATTTCTCAAGCGACAGTCGACTTCCAGAAATCACCAAATGTCCGCTCTCATACAGAGACTTTGTCTCTGAATTATCATCCCCTGCTTTGGTCTTTGGATGAGGACAGCGGCAGCAACAGTAGCAGCAAGTGAAATAGCTGCTCCAAATGCGAAACATTGTATATCTCAGTCCTCCTCACTGGAGCCTAAAGATTATACAAAAATTACAGCTTATGTGCTAAACACCATTCAATGGAAACTCCAGCAATTCACAATTGTACATTGTCAAAATGTAAGGAGTATTGTTTTTATTTAGCATACAGCTATGATGGAAATGCAACTATAAATTTTTGAAAAGGTAAAATTGTTACAAGCAACTATAGAAACTATAGAAAGAATCAACTGATAGAAAAATAATCAGAAAAATAATGCAGCAATGTAATTGTACATTATTTGCTGTTGAAAACAAAATAGACCAGACTGAGCAAAAACTCAACCAACCACATCAGTATAATATTCCTACATCAGTAAAAAAAAAAAAAATAAAAAAAAAAATAAAAAAAAAAAATATATATATATATATATATATATATATATATATATATATATATATATATATATATATATATATATATTTTTTTTTTTTTTTTTTTTTTTTTTTTTTTTAATAATGCTAACTTGGCTAAATATTCAAAAAAAAAAGTCTCATATCCTGTCTTGTGACCCAGTAAAATTGTGTGGTGGTGTATTTTCCACATAGTCATTTAATCTGCTTATTTATCTTCATTCTTCTATTTATGCTGTTTTAGTGAGCTGAAAACTTATTCTATTAAACATGTCAATTATAAGTTACTTTTGCCCCCTGTCACTGAATATGCTGCATGCTGACCTAATTGCATGAAGTTTCCTGGTCTGAATCTTGGTCATGGCTTGTCTGTGTGGAATTGGCATTTTTTTCTGAGTTAATGTGCAGGTTCTCGCCTTCCAAAGTCCAAACAGATGCATGTCAGGTTAACTGATGCTTCTAAAATTGACCTTTGGAGGGAATGAGTACTTTTAAAGTATAGTTTCAGTATTTTTATTGAAGTAGAGGATATGATTGGGCGTTTTCCCTCTCCACTATCCTCACCTTGTCTAATTCAGTGTACACTTCAAGAGGCTTTGGGTTATACATAGGGATAAATAACTTAAGCGAAAGCTAAGATAGCATTTTGCTAAGTTAGCCTAGTTGGCACTCTTCAAGGTTAAAAATAATACCTTCAGAAATTGAAATACATTGTCATACAGGTAAGTTCAATTGAGTTCAATGAATAGAAATTGCAGCCATAATTCATCATTTTGACAACTCAAAGCACTTGTTGGGTTAACTGGTGTTTCCAACCCTTGGAACAAATGAGCACATGAATTTTTGTCATAATTTTTTGTCTTATTCAAAAATTAAGATTTGGCCATTTCTTTCTTCACTACCTTCATATCCCTAAATGTACTGGGTCTTTTGGCTATATGTAGAGGCGATTAGTCTAGCTTAGTAACAACTAACTTTTAGCTCTGTTCAAGCTTATGGAAATACTTTTCCCTTTTTTTTACATTGTCACATGGGCAAGATTATACAGAACTTTGGTCGTTGTGGGTTTGAATGACAGAAAAATGCATCCATCCATACAATACTATTGGTAAACCATTTGTACATCATGTTGTAATTTTCCATTGTTTTGATCATTCAAAGCATTAATCAGGTTAACTTGTATTTCAAAAATTGACCCCTGAGAAAACCTGAGCATAAATGTGGATAACTACTTTTAAAGTATGTATTAGCTTTTACTTTGGTAATTTAGGTGATTTGGCTGTTTACTTTTTAAAAAATATACTGGTGTCTGTTGGCTATACATAGAGGTGATTAGCATAGATTACCAACAGCTAGGTTAGCTTTTTGCTAAGTTAGGCTTGAATGTTGGCTCTCTCCAAGGTAATAAAAAATATACTCTAAAATTTAAATTGGCAATATTTTTAATGCCAATGCCAATATTTTTTACATGTCATACTGAAAAAGTGATTGAAATAACATAAAAACCCATCCATTCACACATTGAAGATTTTGACACGAAATCTGATTCGGACCAAAGAGGCGGACTCGGTTCGCCTACAAACACAGGTCTCGCCCTGTTTCAAGCAGACCAAATACAGGAAGAGGACTAGAAAAAAGTCACTTCCTGCATTTTGGCGTGTTGTTCATACTGTGGTCATTGTTGCAGTGTATTTCTGCATAAGAGAAAATAAAAAAACCCAAACAGAGATAGAGTCATTCTCTGTGTTTAACTCCCAATAGAGTTTTATTCTTCACGTAGGACTTGTTCTCTCACTTGTTAAATACTAATGCAGCGCTACCTTTGGTGGGAATGGGAATAAATCATTGTAAAGGGTTGGTGCGTTTGACCAAAGTGCAGCATGAATGCAACCTCGGTCTGAATGCATTAGGGATGCACCAATACCGATATCGGTATCGGCTCAATACCACGTGTGTGTACTCGTACTTGGTATTAATAAAAGTGTACCAATACCACAACCGATACCAGATACTACACTAGTCAATCCAGCGCAGATGTGTTTGATAACATGCTTCGGACATGTTATAAAAGAAATAAATGCCTTGAATGGTAAAATGTGACATTTTTTGTTACACTAAAAGCGAGATCTTTGTTTCAAAACCACACATTTATAGTTGTATTTAGGTATTATGTTTGTATTGGTGAGGTAACTTTTGGGTAAGGATGTGTAATTTATTACAACCTAATGAAATCTTACAGTTATAACAGCAATAATAACCATAGTCACAATAATGTTCACATAAACAGATTGGATATCAGGCAGATATTTAAATTTCAGTTATCGGTATCGGATCATAACACTCAAAAAGTGAATCAGTGTATGCCTCGAACGGATGCCCCTCCCCCCTACAACTGCGCCTATGAAAGGATGTGTGATCATAACCCATTGTCAGTGATGAGAGGTTGGATATTACCCAAAGATACTTCAACATGTGCTCTGGGGAAGCTGTGATCAAACCCCCAAGCTTCCAATTTGCAGACAACCACTCTATTATGAGCTACTTATCTCAAGATGTGAAAATATTCTCTAGATGGTGCACTCCAGAGGCAGTAGGTCTCGATGTATGATGGCTTTGCTGCCTGAATATGGCAGAGTCCCAGTCTGGAGTTGGTCATTGCTGACGTTTGTAATTACACTAATCAGGACAATTTATCAGCAATTGTAAATATATGAGGGTTGTCCTCCTATATTATGTATACCAGATGAAAAGAGGCTGAATTTCAGGATAGTTTTACAGGAACTTGGGTGAAACACTACACACTTTCCAACATAAACATAACCTTAACCTCTTGAAGCAGGCAATCAACAAGACGAGATCCTGTTTGCTGGTTCACCAAGAGGGATAAGTCCCCAGACATTTGAAGCTTGAACCTTCTCGGTAAGCTCTGCTTAGACTTTCTCTTAACATAGAAGTTTAAGATTGTATTTGACTTTAACAGCTAATGAATTTGATGTAAAAGAGATATAACGACATCATGTACTGTGCTAATGAACTTCCATGAATCTGTTGGTTTTGATTAGGCTACAACATTACTTTGATTTGGGTGTGTAGAGCACTCATTCATATCAGCTGCAGTACCAACCCCTTCGGGAATGTCTAAATGTGTTATTTCACTGAGTCCAGATGTTCAGGGATGCAGGAATCAATGCAGACCAGATGGGTCTCTTTTTACCAGAGTGGTACAGCCAAAATAAGCACCAAAACTGTCATTAAAAGAGTCACGAATCTTCATTCAGTGCTAATTTCTGATGTAAAATGTTGTTTTTTTTTCCTTAATCATCTGATAAATGAAGATGTAGGCATTTATCAAGTACCATCTGTGTGCAGGGTCCAGCTTGTAAAATCTGGATCTGAAGTGTATCCGCAGGTGCTGGATTCAAAGTTGCATGAGCCTGGCAGCAGCTGGTTGTGGGCTTGGATGGTGGCTTTAAGTGCAGGAAAAGAGACAGAGAGAAAAGACATTACAGAGAGGCAATGGCAAGTATGAATCATCGCAACTGCCATAAAAATCCTTTAAAAAAAAGCTCTCGTGCACCAGCACAGGCACAACCGTTACTATGTACTCACCAACAAAAGTTAAGAGGTAGAATAGCAGCATTGCAGCTTTCTGTGGTTAAAAAATATCCTCAATCTCAAATGAAATTCAGAAAAATGTCTCTTAAAAAAGTAAGTCTTGCATCCGCAGAGAAGAAAATCCAAAAAGTTGCAAAGAAAGTTTGCTTTCTTCTCTTGTGTTTGTTGCCTGAGTGTCTCTCCAGCTCACAGACTGGCAGCGCACTGCAGATACACTGTGGGGAGAGAAGAGAAGAGAAGGAGGAGGAAGAAAGCGAGAGGTCGGGGAGGAAGAGGAGGAGAAAAGAAGGTGAATGATGAGCTGATGGGAAGCCAGTGAGGACTTGGGGGGGAAAGACAGAAAAGGAAAAGTGGAGCGAGAAAGGAGAAAGGGGTGTGTTTGAAAGGGAGAAAGTTGCAGACCGTCCAATCCAACTTTATTTCTAAAACACTATAAAACAACCACAGTGGAGCAAAGCACTGTTTAGAACATTCATAAGACGCACATGACATAAAATAAAAGAAGATAAAGGGATAAAACACTTAAAATAGCATGCTATAAGGTAAGTTACCATAATGTAGCATATACAAAATATCAACATATATTGAAAGGATTAACTTTTAAACATTTTATTCCTCCACTAATTTGGTCTTTGTCTGCTCTAGTTGGACATTTTTCTTTCTAAAACTTGAAAAATAATTGTTAGTGAGCTCTGAACAATCCAGTCTATCAGGAATGCATACTGTAACTGAGGAGGTCTTTTAGAAAACTAACGGTTTTCTGCATCAGCATGCTGAATTTTATTGTGAGACAGAAAAGATAGTATAAAGATTTAAAAAACAAAACAAAACAATAATTAGACACCTGTGATGGACTGGCGAGCTGTCCAGGGTGCACCCTGCCTTTCACCCAAAGACTGGGATAGGCTCCAGCTTTCACGCGACCCTTCATTGGATTAAGCGGTTAGGATAATGAATGAATGAATGAATGAATGAATGAAAAAATGAGTGAATAATTAGACACAATTTTATTTATAGTAAAAGTACATTAAGTGTTGAACTTCTCTGTATTTACAGCTGTCGTGGAGAAGAAGAGAACATGGTGGCCATATGTATGGAAACAGAACTGCAAGTGGAGATCAAAGAAGCTGAATCATATGAGGAAGAGGTAACCATTGGAGAGAGGTGATTTGAAGATTTTAAAGGTTAAATTTAGCCTTCAGGTGTTTTATTTTCAGGCTTCCTATCACTTGTGAAGCAAATAAAGAGCAATCGTTTCAGCTTTTAAAAGTTGAGGTCCTCAGTTGGCGACCTTTGAGAACATATGGTGCTAAAGTTTTCCAAAATGGCCATTTTGGAGAACTCATCTGAACTTTATGAATACATCATCACTTCCTTATGACTCCAATACTGTAGGGTGGTTCCCATGGCAACTGCTTAGAAAGGGCTAAAACATCATAAATAAATAAAACACTTGAGGTGTTCCAGCCCTCCAGATACAAATCTGAAAGAGTCCGATGGCATCTTTGGGAAAGTAGCCTACAGTACCTCTACAGAGATCTGACCCCACCACTCAGAGGAGCCAAAGGACCCAAGGAGAGCCAGTTCAATGCCAGATGGATAATGTTAGGTCAGGTGTGCCCAAAATCCAACACACCTGACTTCCATTAAATGGATCCAACAGCCAATGTAGTTCTGCACAATGAGCGATTAGCGGGAGTCAGGTGTTTTGGAGCAGGGATGCATGAAAAACTTGCAGGATTGTGGCCCTCAAGGACCGGAGCTCGGCATCCCCGTTGTAGGTCATTTAGATCTGAGACTATGATTGGTGACTCGGCTCAAATTGAGCACTTAGGTCTCGTTCACAGCAGCCTTTCTGATTCCAGTCTAGTTTACCCCGAAAATCCGCCTTATTTGGGGAATTTTGAATCCACACACTAACTCTGATTTGGATCAAAGAAGTGGACTTGATCCATCTACAAATGCAGGTATTGAATCTTGAGACAAAATCAATACAGGTAGTGGACAACAAAGCTAAGTGCATTGTTGGTTCGGTGCACGGCATTGTGGGTAAAGACTATCAAAACATAAACGCATCTGAGGTGATTAGTAGCTTTGGTCAGATGTAAAAGAAATCGCTAAAAGTTCTGATTGGAATATCTAGCACACTCCTTCAAAGTTCTTGATGCAACGCCACCTCTGGAAAAGAGGGAAATACGTTATTTAAAAAGTTTGACTTGCATGAGTTGTGCAGTGTGAACGAAGCATCTGTTTGGAAGAATGTTGTGTTGTGGTTGTCTGAAGTCCAGATGTGTTTTCTCTCCTCATTAAGCAAATTAGACTTTTCGAGGAAATGAACCAAGGTTCAATTAAAGGCGTGTGTGAATGCATGCTTCATGTTGTCATTGATCAATATATGTTTCTCCTTTTGGACCAATGAAACTTCAGCCATCCAACATGAAGCATATACGCAACAGAACTGAAACTTTAGTTTATAGTCACATTTTTGTATCATGTTCAGATTCATGTGCTTGTTGAGTGTTCACATATTAAGAATGAAGCTCAAGAACTGAACAAAAAACATAGATTTAAGACCCTCTGCAGATTTTTGTGGCTTGATTGTTTAAGATGAGGCCTGAGTACACAAAAGAGCTAAGCCATATTTCACTCACCAAAAGAGTAAAAACATTTTGCAACCATGTAAAATATTTGCACTGGCCTCAGCCTCAAACAGCTTGTCAACTCTGCATGTTTGATAATAAAAAAAGTTTTAAAATTCTGCCGTCACATGTAAATGTTCTTATGTAATTTAAAGGATAAATGTTCATTTGTAGCAGCTAATAAACACAACTGCTTGATTAAAACTGTAACATTATAGATTCTATTAAACAAATACTACATCTGTTTTATTTGGGAGGTACTGGATAACCACTTCAGTGAATGCTATGTGCTTGGCAGTCCTTTAAAAATAGCCCTGGTTGTGTTTTTTATTACAGATGCAGCCTGGTTCTGGCAAACTGACTTCCGACTTGGAAAGGATGACATACAAAGTATATGGAAATATCCTGTCATTGAAAATCTGACTCGAATGCAAAGAAAGAGCAGCACTTATCCTATGTGGGAAGAAAAATAATAAAAATCTATTGGACGAGCGATAGTGGAACAACTGATCCTAACCACATTCAGAGATGTTTCCACGCAGAAACAGGGATGAAAGTGGAATAAAATGGAGCATGCTGGATATGGAAGAGCAGGTTTTGCTGTAGTCTTGAGAGAAACGACTCATACACATTTGTGTTCCATCTGTCCGATACGCCTCTGTCTTTTTCTCTGTAGTTGTTCTGTACTCAGTCAGCACTCTGCCTTCCTCTCTCCAACGGTCATCAGCATTTTAACAAGAAGCCACAGTTTCAGAGCAGATGGGAGGTGAATTCTGCCTCTGACTGCAGCCATCACACTGTGATCCTGACTCACTTTTCAGATGATTTTGACAGAAAATGACTCAAAAATTTATGTTAAGGTGCAAATTCAAACAGTGCTACTTTGCTCATAAACACAAAGTGCACGAACGATTGAAAATAATCACATCAAAAGGTTTCGTCCAGCACTTCAAGGACTATTTTTGTTTTCAACTGCTTCAGATTTCCATCTTTATCCATCACTTATCTGTTTAATTTCCTGGCTGTCTGCACCTGAGTAAGCAACAAGACAGAGCTTCAATAAATAACTGAAGGATGCTTCATGCGGTGCATGCGGAGCTTATTGTTTTTACGATAAAACACTTATGACATGTTCCTCTTAGTATGTGTGTTACTGCCTGAGGGATTTCCATGTTGCCCTCCACCCTTCTGCTGTGAACACCCCAGACCACCACCTCTGCTTGGAAAACTTGAAACTACATTTTTTGTTACTGAAGTTTTGATCCTGTTACTGAAGGGGAACTAGTTTTGGCAGAACACAGCTGAACCAGATGATACTTATTCACTGAGTCTGTTTGGGCCCTGCGATGGACTGGCGAGCTGTCCAGGGTGTACCCTGCCTTTCGCCCAAAGACTGCTGGGATAGGCTCCAGCTCCCCCGCAACCCTTAATTGGACTAAGCGGTTAGGATAATGAATGAATAAATGATTCTGTTTGGGTTTGAGACCTGAGATAAACTTGCTGCTGGCCACGTGAACGTGTACACATCACAACGCCCACACATTCTCAGCGTACCATTGGCATGTGTTGACATGAGGTAATGTGTCACATGAATGAGGTGCAATATTGACTTGAACGCTAGAGGCGCTCATGGAAAAAAGAGGATTAATCAGAGTTAAACAGATAGATTGTTTAAATTTAAAGCTTTGCTTCTGGCTTACAAAACAATAACTGAAACGGCTCCCATCTACCTTCACTCCCTAATCCAGGCCTACACTCCCTCTCCACAGCTACGTTCCACCAGTGAAAGACGCCTCGTGTTACCACCACAATGTGAGACTAAATCACCAGCCAGACTCTTTTCCTCTGTTGTGCCACGATGGTGGAATGATCTCCCAAACTCTGTCTGCTCTGCAGAGTCCCTGTCTACTTTTAAGAGCAAGCTGAAGACTCAGCTCTTCAAGGAGCACCTCAACACTTAGTATAGCTACATTTAGTGGAAAGTTGGAGAACTTAGCCCAGTTCTTTGCAACAAACTTTATGGTATTAATTCTTTGTACTATAACATAGGTGATATTATGGGGTGGGAAGGGAATAAACAAAAAAAAAAAACCAAAAAAAAAAAAAAACCAAAAGCCTGTAGCACTTCATGGAAGGATCTGCGTCCAACTACATCAGGGGTCGGCAACCCACGGCTCTAGAGCCGCATGCGGCTCTTTAGCGCTGCCCTAGTGGCTCCCTGGAGCTTTTTCAAAAATGTTTTTTTTTAAAAATGGAAAAAGATCTATATTTTTGTTTTGATCTGGTTCTGTAGGAGGACAAACGTGACACAAACATTCTTAACGTTTTCCAATGCTGTAAAAATGTGTAGAATAAATATTAAATGTCAACATTTCTGTCAAGGAAGATTTGCGTCATAGCCTGCGACACACGTAGCCTATCAGCAGGGCGGGAGGAGGCAGGTGTTTGTTGTAAACAAACCGGGGCTGTGTGATGGGACATGGATCCCAAAGGGAAAAAGAGAAAAATAACCGAGGAGAACAGAGGATTCAACGTTTCTTGGACCGAATCATTTGCATTCATTGCCGATGCGGAAGGATTGCCTGAATGTTTGCTCTGTAGCGAGAAGCTGTCAAATAACAAAAAGAGTCATGTGGAAAGACATTTCCAGGGAAAGCATGCTACATTTGCAGCCAGTACCCAGTTGGGAGTGACACAAAAAGTACGATTGCATTACTTCTGGAGAAATTAGAGAAGCGCAAAAATAGATTTAAGTGGATTGCATCTCCAAACTCCACTACTGCTGCAAGTTTTGTTGCAACCCGGGAGATAATAAAGTGTGGAAAACCGTTCACAGATGGTGACTACATGAAGGAGTCAGTCATCAACATATCAGAACACGTATTTGCTAACTTAAAAAACAAAACCGAGATCATACAGAAAATCAGACATGCCCCTCTCTGCTAAGACAGTTAAGGAAAGGACCATTAAAATGGCGGCAACATCACCGATCAGCAAATCAAGGACATTAATTCAGCACAAGTTACATCTTACATGTTGAGAAGCTGACCAGTGATGTCCGACAACAGAAGTCACATTAAACGGGTAAGAGCATCATCCTTCATAGACACATAGTGAGTAACAAAGTGGATGTTTTTATCAAATGATTTCTGATTTTTGTCAGTATATATATGGAATGACACTTGGTAATGGTGCTGTTTCGGAGGATAGCTGCGTTGGTTGCGTGTCTAAAGAGAAGAAGATGCTGCTGCGTTTTACCCTTGCACTGACTTGCTTGGCATTTGCACAGAAATCAAACTGTATTCATTTGATTTATTGGTTTATTTTTTATAAATGCAGGCTGCATTTTATTGCGCTCTGTTTGATGCCCAGATAAGGGGCGCGTTATCCACATTCCATTTTGTTGGTTTTTTTTCGACTCCTCAAAATAAAAATGAAATAAAATATCGGATTTCTATATTGCTTTTTTTTTTTTTTTATTTTATCAAAGCAACGAAACATAACTCATTAATATAGTAATAAAGTTAAACATGAAACGGCACCGTACAACAGAGTAGTCACGTGGTGCGTCATTCTCTACAGGATGCGCTGCAGGGAAAATAAACATTTTATCATTTGTAGCCAACTTAGTCATTTTGAAAGTAGGCTAATATAGCTAATATAGATACATAAAGCACGTGTTGCCTTCATGATAAGGCTTATGTTAGGCTTTTAATTTTTTGCGGCTCCAGACAGATTTGTTTTTGTTTTTTTGGTCCAAAAATGTTGCTCTTTCAACATTTTGGGTTGCCGACCCCTGAACTGGACAGTCCACCAGCACCTTCCTACGATGTCCTCTACTGTTTGATTTCGTGCTTGTGTTGTTCTCACTCATATGTAAGTCGCTTTGGATAAAAGCGTCTGCTAAATAACTGTATAATAGAATAGAACAACGTATTCTCATTACTGCTTCATATACTATCTACGAAAAACTATGTATGATTTGCTACGTATTTCTAGTTACCCGTGCGCCTGTGCAAGCAGAGCAACCAGTGCGCCTGCGCACAGCAAATAAACGCCATGACTGTAGTTTTTCTAAGTTTCACACCCACTCTTAAGCTAGGGTTTGGAAAACATGTATATGCTTCATGAATCAAATACCTAATAAAGCCGAACTAGCGGGTATCCAACGTATAAATGATATGTGTTGATAAAGGCAAATATGATGGCTTATTTGAGATATATAAACAATTATAACATTAAGTGGATGTGGCCTGGTCAATCTTCCACAATTTAATTGGAAATAGGTTGTAATATAACACTTTTTCTTCATATTTCAAATCTAAGTGAGAGCCGAACTAGTATTAATTAAGTAACGAAATGATCTGTGATGTGAAACAGAAAATATGTGCCTGAAATTAAGATACTGTAGCCTAAACATCCATAAAAATACAGCTTTAGCGGGAAGTAAATGATTGACACCCAGTGCAGCCAAAAGGAAGGGGAGAAAGTAAGAAAAAAAAAACCCACGAGGCGTATTAAACACGTTGAAGTCTGAGTAAAATTCATGGTGTCCCGCTGATTATGACTGGAAAGCTTTTAAGCTCTTCGGTATCGGCTGCATTGCTAGATGTTTAAAATAAAACAAACTGTAAAGTATTGTTTAACAGCACAACTTGATATGAACGTATTAAGTGCACTAATGTCTGCACCACATGACCACTGCAGTCCAATCACGGCTGTCTTGTCAGTTTTCCAAATCTGGGAGAAAATAAGACCTTTTTCTCTCTCTTTATCCTAATTACATTTAATCCGTCGTATGTGATAATGATACATGAATATTTGTCTTTAAAAATAAATGGATGCTGTCTGTGTTGAGTGATATTATCCATATAGTATATGATCAATATTGGAATTCAGAACCTGAATCCAAGCTGATAGCATACACATTTGTCTTTTACTTTTTACAAAATGAGCAGATCCAAAATAATATCACAGTTTGGTTTCAAGCATTGAACTACAGCCGTTCTGATGATGAGATGTGGATGTGGATGTACAAAGAATACTTGGATTTATGTTTTCTAACAAAAGCAGTGTTAGATGCCTGTGAGTAGAATATTCATGACCACATTTATCTTTATTTAACACATTCTTGAAAATAAACAGTACTAAAGACAATATGCTCTGAATACAAATAGTACAGGAACCAGGATAGCTCTGTTAAAATTAAATGTATCGTTTCTTTAGAGAAAATCAGGGACCATATGGCAGTAGCAACAGATTGACTTTTTTGTTATAACAATTTTTTAAAAAAAGTGTCTATGTTACACAAAGTAAAACATTAAAGAACAAAAACAACCCCTGCATATGCAAAAACAGCAACAGTAGACAGTGAACTGTTACTTCGGTCTACTTCAGGTCATCAGAGGACACCCACGAATCATTCCATTTCATGTGGCTAGAAGAAAGCGGACACTATCTGTACTTTTACAAACAAAACAAACAGCAAAAACAAAACAAGTTTTAGCTTTATTATACAGGCCATACTATAGAAAAATTCAATTGGCCTTATTTGTACAGTGTTACATAAGTCCCATGTACAATACAAACAAATCAATCAATAAATCAGTCAGTTCTGAGGTTGACAAATTTGCTCATTACCTTCAGTATGATTCAGTTTATAAGGAAATCCAGGCTGCTGCTCTTTGATTTTGAAATTACCTGTGAAAATAAATAAATTAGTGAATGTAATTACACAACATGTAATAAGTTACCTATCACAAACTATGTTTATTTATTCATTCATTTCTGTTGATTTACCAATAGATATACTTCATGTTTTTTTTTGTTTTTTTTTTTTGTTTTTTTTTTTAATAGAGGATGTTACCAGACTCGTTTGTGAATTTGAAGATGACACCAATTTTAAAAGTGCTGGTTAGTACTTTAACAACTTCTGCATCATGTATTTTATTTACATAAAATTATAGTAAATATCTACTTACGTGCGAAGACAACAGAGGAAAATCCAGGGTGTCGGCAGTATATCTGGGTGAACGGTATTGTTTTTAGAAAAAAAATCTCGACATTCAAAGAAAGTGCTAATTAATACATCTAAAAATTATTAAATTTTTAATTAAAATTTACAGTTCTAAATATTTCCACTAAAAATAGAGGAAGTGATGTACATCCACATCCACAGCTCATCATCAGAACGGCTGTAGTTCAATGCTTGAAACCAAACTGTGATATTATTTTGGATCTGCTCATTTTGCCCAAGTAAAAGACAAATGTGTATGCTATCAGCTTGGATTCAGGTTCTGAATTCCAATATTGATCATATACTATATGGATAATATCACTCAACACAGACAGCATCCATTTATTTTTAAAGACAAATATTCATGTATCATTATCCCATATGACGGATTAAATGTAATTAGGATAAAGAGAGAGAAAAAGGTCTTATTTTCTCCCAGATTTGGAAAACTGACAAGACAGCCGTGATTGGACTGCAGTGGTCATGTGGTGCAGACATTAGTGTACTTTATACGTTCATATCAAGTTGTGCTGTTAAACAATACTTTACAGTTTGTTTTAAACATCTAGCAATGCAGCTGATCCCGAAGAGCTTAAAAGCTTTGCAGTCATAATCAGCGGGACACCATGAATTTTACTCAGACTTCAACGTGTTTAATGCTCCTCGTGGGGACAGAACCATAGACTGAAACATCACGTGATGAAAGCGCCTGCTCAGGATTTCGTTGGAAACGTACGAATGTCTGTGTGTTACTTTTCGTATGAGATTATACGAATGATTTGTGAGAGCAGCCTGTAGAGAATAGAATAGAATAGAATGATAGAAAAAGGTTCCCACAAGATGATGCCTCCACTACCATGCTTAACTATGGTGTTAGTGTTCCTGTGTAATGAGGGTTGTTTTTTCCTGATGACCTTATGGTTGAGGAGTCCCCAGCATACTTTCTGACTAACTATTCTGTCAGCAATGACAGTATTTTTCCTGCACACTGTTTAGTGAAGCTCAGTTCTGTGGAGTGTAAGACTTAAAGCCCCTGTGTCAATCTCTGCTCTGGAGCTTTCCACGTCCAAGTTAGTCTTCGGCTTTTTGGTTATGCTTATTTTGTGATGATGAAGTTATGTTACTCCTACTGAATTTCTCCAGACTTGGTTTTAAAAAGCAAATTCTGACTTGTACTTCAGAGTTTGCTGGAAACTCTGAAGTACAAGTTTAGGGTACCTCCGGGTACCCGTCAAGCTGTGGTGATCAAGTGGTGCCATCACAGCTTGATGGTGCCTCTTGATTTGTGGTGTTGCAGACATTTTAGAACATCATATGGTGTGACGTGACACTTGGATTACTCAAAGGAAAACCTTAATTATTTAATTTTGTGACTTTTGAAAGTAAGTGGAAGCACTGAAGCTTACTTATGGGCTTCGCAAAAAAGTCTAAAGACATATACCTATAACACTTTCTGTTTTTTGTTATTTTTTCCATCATTTTTAAGTCTTCCTTCTCCTTACATCTGCAATTCCTTAGCAGAGAGTATCTAAAACCGATTTAATGGTCCATATAATCAATTTAAAGGTACAGCATATAATAATTACTGACATCTAGGGGTGAAAATGGGAATAGCCATTACTTCAAATATCAAGCAGTAGCTTCAGGTACTGCCGTTTTAGCAGTGTGTTCAGACCAGACGTGTTTTGAGCGTCAAGAGCGGCAGGTTTCCATGTAAAGTCTATGGGGAGGCGCGGCAAGGGGGCGTCGAGCTTTCTCGCATCGCGTTTTGAGTTCCGTGCTGAAGGCGCCGAAAATTTAAGAAGATTTTTAAGCTCGACGCGCGTTCCACTGTGTTCTGCGCGTCAAAAGCCAGAGATGGACAAAGCTGAACTTTGGCCGCTCAACGCGGGGCGTCAACCAATCAGTCAGACACAAAAGTGGCAGTTTAGTGACCAGCGTTGAGCATTCAGTGTTTTGAGCGTCGAAAACGCTCAAAACGCGTTTGGTCTGAACACACCGTAAAGCTCATAAATTCTCACTTCACACACAGAGTTGTTTGTCCATTCAGAGACACCGTAGTATAAATAGTGGCACAAATATGGCAGTTGCCATGTATATGGATCTACAGTAAGTTGATATGAATGACTTGTGTCAGAAAAAAATTTAGTGAAGTGTTTTTTATGATATGATTTTTTATAATGATTGACCATTGCTTTTGGTACATGCTGTACCTTTAAGTCATCTTTTATAGGTTCTTTACGTGTCGAGCATAAAACTTTAAAGAAAGAAATTAAATTCAGCTTTCTATGCAACAAAAAAATCCCAAAATAAATTTCTATCTGAATACTTTTTGTAAGCCATTGTGAGAACAGTAGTGACTTTGACCAATATGCATCAACTGTAGTTGTAGATGCAAATTTCAGGACCTGGTTCAGGTCTTTACTGGATTTGTTTCTATTTCTCAAAGACATCACTTTTATCTCTTGCTTAAAGTTTACAGTTCTTGTTTTCAGGTCTATCACTTCCTTTTTCCTTGAATTATCCACTTGCTCAAATCTTTAAGGACTAACTGCACATCTTACTGAGACACATTTTCAGCTCATAACTCTTTAATCATTACTTTGTTCATAGAAAAATGTAATTTTCCGTCTGTCAAACTGTGTTGTCTGTTGTATTTTTATATGACTGCAACAAAAGAAAATGTGAACAAATTATATGTATTTGACAGCCTACTTGTATCAAAGTGCCTAACAGATCAAATCTGTTCTTTGCAATTTTGCAACCAATGTCTGAATGTATCACTCAAAAAGACTTTCAGAAAGCCTGGAAAACTTGCACAAGACGATTTGCAGTGTGTAGAAGAAAGTGCTTGAATACACCTTTTAGAGAAATAATAGATGGCTTTAGACTTTTGCAGAGAATAGTGTTTGATTTTTACAACTTTTCATCAGTATCTGTTACCAGTGGCAAATAATTGCTCTGCAGACTCTCCCCTTATTCTAATTTACCAAACTGACTTTATGTAAAATAAGGACAAAGACAAGACAAACTGTCAAATAAGTAACAGTAGATGATGCACCTGCCATCTTTTGTGTCATGTGTGAGAAATTGCTACTCAGAAATAAAGATTTTTCCATGCGTGTGTGTGTGTGTGTGTGTGTGTGTGTGTGTGTGTGTGTGTATATATATATATATATATATATATATATATATATATATATATATATATATATATATATATATATATATATATATATATACATATATATGGAGGATGGACAAAGCCTCTGCATTGTCACTCAAATATTTCCAAAGAGCTGAAATTAAGCTCATTGGCACATCGTCAACATATTAACTCTGACTGGCAAAATCCATATACATACATATGCATAAATCTAAATATAAGTAATCCCCCCTAACATTAATATCTTTCTTGTGAACTAAATGCTTATCTATTTACCTAAATTCTACAACCAATGAGAAAAGATTCTTACACTTTCAGCATTAAATGATACATTTTCTTTAGACAATGTTCCTGAAATTGTTGTTGTTATTAACCTAAACGTTTTCTCTATACCTGATAAAACACTTTACCTGCCAAATTTTGTTTTATCAACTTTTCCTCTCCATATATGCATCTTTGTTCTCATATCAGTATGTTTGTAAACATTGTTCCCTCTTACTTGATGTCATTGTATGTGTTTGTAAATTTTGTTACTTGTAATTTGAAAAAAAAAAATTGAAGGTCATTGGACAGTTTCTACCATCGCCATGTTGGCAGCATCATACATGCCGTTTCTCCTGGAAAATACAAAAAAGGAGAAAGAAGTAGAGCTGAGAGGGAGGCTGTGAGTGTGGGGGTGGATGATTGACATCTAGCGAACTCCGACCTGCTTGTAGCTAAGAGCTAACCGAGCTAAGACAGAGCTAGCAGGAAATAATCAGCTAATGGAGTTAGACTGGCAAAAGCAAAATCACTCTGTCGGCCGGCTATCATTCCTCCTTCTTGCAGCGGGAGATCAGGTACCTGTCAATCTAAAGGACACGCCCCTAAATATGCCGAATTTTGAGATTAAATTACTTTTTAGAAAAAGATAACTTCCCACACAGTTGTCATGATGGTAAACCTGACCGCTTAACCTAAAATGGATTTTTGAACCAGGCTGTAAACATGTTTATTTCTGCTGTGAAGTTCATCTTTTTAACCTGGGAGTCAATGGGGATTTGTTCTGTTTGGAGCCGCTAGTGGATGAGGGGGGAACTGCAGTTTTTGGCACTTCCGTATAGGCTTCACTTTTAGGCCGTCGCTTGGAATTTTACCTGATACACAAGTGATAATTGACGCTAAACCCTCCTCCCATCAGTCCTATAGGGCAGTGGATCACAAATATTTTTAACCACAGATCTCACGATAACATGACTTAGTGTGAAATTATGGACTAATTTCACAGATTTGTCTGCTTTAATGTTGTAATTTTGACAGTACTGATAAAAACCCCCAATGTATTTGATAAATGTGATTCTATATATATAAAAAAAATTATCTGGCATCCATCTGAGATGATCTCCCGACCCATGACAGGGTCATGGCCCCCAGTTTCAGAACCACTGCTATAGGGTACCAAATGCAGAGCAACTAAAACCAGAGGCTGTGGGCATGGAAACATAGACATAAATTCAGGCCACTGGTTTTCTAAATGAAAGAAAACCCAGTAATGGGCCACAATGAAACATTAATGTGTGTTAATTCCAATACTGGTTTCAGTCTGTGCTGACTGTGGACTGTGCAACACGTTCGATATACATTCATTCATGTATGCAGAGAGACAAACACAAATTATTGATGTGTTCTCTGGAAATAGACCAGGAGTGACCCAAACTTGGAGAATGAAATATAGGCAACGTTGCCTCCGACTTTCCCTGATTCCATGTGTTGCTTTCCACGTTTTGGAGCTTTTTAAACATCTCGTTGCATTCTTATTTAAAAGTTCCCATCGTGTGTTTCGGGAAGCTGCACCAACCGTTTGTGTGGGATCAAAGATGTGTGAGATGGTACAGATTGGGTGCCATGGTTACTCAACACCACCCTGCATCACATACTGTTGTCAAGGTAACAGTTGCTCTTGCAGAAATGAAAGGTGCATGTGACGTAGATGAGAAGGCTCAGCAGTGTAGACACAAGCATTATTGATCTGCTCTGCTTTGAACGACACCAGAATCATCATGCCAAGAGCACCAGAGGCAGCATCAGCAGCAGTGCCCTTTCACTCCACCGCTCGCTTGCTCTGAAGTCCATCCTTCATCTGCCATTACTAGTTACTGTATTATAGTTATCGACTATAAAAACTTTGATGTGATACTTAAAAATTAGAAGCTCTGTCCAAGTTTGCACTGGATTGTGATTTTAAGCAACTAAAGTTAACCATTTGAAATGAATGCAGACATATTTTGGTGTTATAATGAGCATGACATCATTACATGGCCTGATTAGACTTGACTCAAAACTGTCTGTGAAAATAAACGAGTGCTGAGGATAAATCCATCCCACGATGATGATACAAGGAAATAAAACTTACCTCTTTAGGTGTTGTTTTTGGTTCAAAACTCAGCTTTAAGCAACATATCAAGAACAATTTGGACTAAATTAAACTTAACATGCTCGACTTCAGATTCATTAGAAATAATTTAACATGTGAATCAACACTGTAGTCATTTATGTGGCACAGTGGATTACAAGCTGGGCGTTGAAAGACCATTGAAAATCCTGTAGAAAAAAACAATCTATCATCTTTGCTGTATTTTTAAAAATATATATATAATTTATTGAGCTGAGAAAATATGATTAAAAATGCAGAAATCCTCCACAGACTTGCCCCCGCTACTTTACAGGAATTAAATAAAGATTATCTGAAGGAGTCCATCTGTTCCAGACTAGAAATTTTTCTTTTCTACTCAATACCAAATGTTTATTCTACATTTTCATTGTTACTGATATCAAGACTTTTGGCAAATTTAAGGAAAGTCACTCACTTGCAGAGTGTGCATTTATATCCATATCGCCATGGTAATATAAAGTAAAAACTCATGGATATAATACTTAAATATAATACTTAAAAGAAAAGCTGAAAAAATGACTGTATGTAGTTAAGTTAAAATGAAGTCTGAGATGAGTGCAGCATGTAACAACATTACAGGTAAGTGACGGAGAAATGTAATATGTCAATTAAAACTGTCTTTGTACTGGTATCTCATCGCTTCACCTATCTAACTGTTATTAGGGCCTGAGCTATACGAAGTATAGCTTGGCACACACCACAAGCCTGGAAAGAATAGCTCAATTCTACCGTCCGCATACATTTTAATGCAAAAATGGTCCAGATCGTCTACTTTGAGGTAGTACAATGACATTTTGGCACACGTGTGTAACACCTCAAGACAAGTGAAAAAGTCAATTGAACACCTGTTGCCACGGTAACGGGGTGTACGCATATTTTTTTTTACTTTATCACATCGTATATCTCAGTTAAAATACATTGGACCTGCACCAAAGTTAACAGCATTCGTTTTTGTTTGGTCATTAACATGTTGCATTGTGAGAAGGGGACGGATTTCAGGATGAGACTCGGACCCGATGAATGCCGCTTGCGGCTTTAATGTTTTTAATCTTTTAGAATAAACCATTTATATCTCGATGATGTGGGTCCACATACATGGCAGAGAACATATTTGTGCCACCACTACGGTGTCTCTGAATGGGCAAATGACTGTGTGTGACGTGAGAATCTTCTGAAACTTTGGAAAAAGCAACTAGGGATGCACAATGCCAGACTTTTCCTGTCAATATGATACAATTAGCTTATGACCCTTTTTTTTTTATTTATATTGATACTTCTCGTCCATTAGAGGAAAAGCATGACTGCAGTCTGCACTGATATCTTTGTTGGGCAATGAATACAGTTAAAACACAAGAACATCAACACTGCGAGAACTGCATTTAAAACAATAAAAAATCATAGAGATGAGTAATAAAAAAAAAAGAAAGAAATATATCTGATCAATTTCATCCATTAAACTACAGATTAATATAAGATTATTCATTTATAAATGTAAAAATGCAATAAAATAGAAAAGTAACATGATAAATAAAATAAAAGTTAATGCACAATAATTTGCATTAAACCAGAAGAATATCTAAACAAAACCTCATAATCACTAACAGCAGCAGCATCATCATGACATCTGGCATGTACCGTTTAAGCATTTTGCATGAAATTTACTGCCTAAAACTCTCAACAGTGAATACAAATGGCAGGTTTTCTATCAGCAGAGAGGTATCTCGATACTAAAAAATAATTTAATCTAATATTCTTACTGGCAGATATCGAAATATCGACTCCAGAGTATCAATATGCGATTCCTATTGGTAATGCATTAAAAGACACATAAAGATGGAAGTACATATGTACACAATGCTGAAATAACAACCTGCAGTAAAGTCATCGCTGCACCTGATGCCACTGGATCCACTAATTGGTGAAAACATGAGTCTGTTCCGGAAGAATCTTGGCCACTGAGGCCACCGTCCATTCAGGACTTGATATTGGATTATTTCTGTGCCCATCTTTACAAATATAGATGTTTACATGTTGCACTTCTAAACATATGGACTATAACGATGTTAAGTAGCCTAAAATGTAAAGATTTGATGATACTTATGAACCTGCCAATAAGATGTCAAACTGTCAATATCACCATGCAACCACAGTTTATCAGGAGTTTTATTCTCTTTTTATTGTTTGCTTTTGCCAAACAGCAATAGCCTACAACCACATTCATGACTGGGCAGCATTTGATTACAACATTATTACATCAACAGTCCTTCCAGACTGTTTGCATTTTATAAAGATGATGTAAACGTCATAACTCCACCAAAGGTCACATCTGCACCAAGTTAACTGCTGACTGAACACTGATAAAACTTCTGATTGACTCACATCTGGTGTTTTTCCTTTTACTCAGATAGTTTTGTGTTTTCTCAGGTATCGGTCATTGATTCCTACTTTCCTCTTATTATGGCTGCAATTTAGATAAACCGGGTACTTTAAAAGAACCTTTCTTAGCAAGGAAGAGGCTATTTAAGACACCCAACGTCCTTTTATTCACTTCATTCGACATCAAATCCAGTTGGAACAAGGTGGTAAAAGAAAATAGAAAGTTGAACTCACAAGGAAAATAAGATGTAATTACATCTTTTCATTTCTTAAAAGAAGCTCCAGTGTATGCTTTGCTAAAGGAAACAATAAAAAAAAAAGCACTGAAGACGATTTCCTTTTTTAAAAGAACTTTAAGAGCTCTTATATGTGCTGCCACTTAAATATTTCCAGGTCACTTCACTCAGTAAGTAAAGCAATAAAAGGCTCTTCAATTGGACCCAAAGCCTTTTCAGGAGCAGTCGTCTTTAAACCTTTTTTTGCCTTGAAAAGCACAGGATGCTAACACTAGAGACTCTGAAAGTAGGCTATAATCTGTTTCATGCAGGGATGGAGGGACCATGTTGTAAGAAATTCTCTCCTATTGACACCATTTACTACCATTGTTGCTTAGTTAGATGTTGCTTTTTCTTTGGCTAAAAATAATCTAGTGGAGAAAAGAAGAAATAGAAAGAAAAAAGAGTGGTTAGGTGGTCTGTGAGTCAATTAATCAGTCAGCATCTGCTAATTAACAAGATGATTCTTGATATTCTCGTTATAGGCAGGCAATTGACACAAACAGTGAATAAATATTTAAAATTGTACAACTACTGACAAGTCTAACAGACGTGGTGTCTAGATTTTATTGTGTTGAGGTTTTAGTAAAGAATAAAAGTCTGGAAGCAATGTTGATTGATTTCAGGACCAGTGACACCATAGTCAAGAATGTTGTAGATCTCTTTTCTAAGGCTAAATCTGGGTATATTTTGGTGAAAATTACATAATGTCAACAGGATTTATTTTTAACCCCACGTTTTACATTTTTAATTCCTCAACCTACAATGACTTTTTTGCTTAAAGTTAACCCTATGTTAGCTAAATTTAAAAAGCATGAGTAATAGTTGGCAGACAAAAAATTATTGTTTATCTAGTATTTCTCAATAGGGCCATCAGGGGGTACTGGGAGCATTTCAGAGGACGCTGGCAATCTATTATTCGATTTTAATGATTGACATTCATATCAATAATCAGAGGCATGAGAAAAAAGAGCTAGTTCCCAAATTTACCTAAAAAAAACATATGGTAATGTAGAGAAAAATGAACCCAAACATAGGCTATGTAACAGAAAGAATAAACGTGTCAGCCTAAAATAAACGTTGTTTTTTTCTTAAATAGATTTTAGTATTTTGTTTTTTTTCCTGAAATATTGAATTGGAGGCAGACAACAGTTTCCTCAAGTTAAAATAGGTTCACATACAAAATACTAACTGGAAAACAAAATGGCGTCTAAACATGACAGTTAGTGATTTCATGTTCACCTGGTCTAAATATTTTTTCTACCTTGCCTCTAGACTATGACAGTAACAGTAAACCAACATTTTAAACCACAAATGTCAAACTCTGGTACAATCAAAGGTCGCTATCATTGGGATTTTGCTGTTTCTGTGCTCCAACAGACCTGACTGAAATCAATGAGTCATTGTGGAGAAGTTGATAAGAACCTATTGGATCCATTTGCCATCCTGCAAAAACCTGCAGGATGGCAAAGTATACCCCTAACTCTAACTATACAGGTTTCTTGCTACTGTTCTTGACACAAAATGGTGGAGAAGTGGATCCAAACACAGGTTGGGGAGGCGGGAGACAAAAAAACCTCACTGGGAATCTTGTCTAATTAAACAGAAGGACACCAGAGAAGACTACAAGAATGAACTAGCAAACAGGAACTAAAACCAAGTAGTATATATACAGAGAAACCCAGCAAGGCAAAGGTGTTGAGTGAACTAAATGAAACCAGGTGAGCTAAACAGAGAAGGGGGGCTAAAACAAATACACCAGGGAGATAAGAAAAAAACAACTCCAAAATAAAACAGAAAACCAGAACTAAAGACCACACAAAACCTTCACAGTTCCTGTTTTTAATTTAGTTGTACTGAGGATCAAGGCTGGATAATCCAATGGGCATTATGGGCGAGGGCCCAGGGGCCCACACCTATGTGGCGCCCACATAGAACAAACACTAACAGTTTTGACATAAGACAAAATGTACATAAAAGCCACATAGTTACACAACAGTCTCTAGTGTATTGCGATTGGTTCCACTGGCTGAGAGATGTTAGAAATGTGAGTGTATCTTTCATAACTTTCACAATGTTACGGTGG
The DNA here is from genome assembly GCF_933228915.1 of Telmatherina bonti. NCBI lineage: Eukaryota > Metazoa > Chordata > Actinopteri > Atheriniformes > Telmatherinidae > Telmatherina > Telmatherina bonti. The sequence goes on from NC_136615.1 coordinate 29,866,378, forward strand.
GGAAAGGGGCCTCTGGAACACTCTGGGCCCAAGGGTCTGTGCACTTTTAATCCGGCCCTGCTGAGGATGTAATGAAGAAAAATGTATTAAAATATCCGTTGAAAGATTGTAAGTGATTTCAGATGGCAGTCAAAATAACTTTGTGTAAAATGGCTTCTGCTTCATGCTTAAAAAACAAAACAAAAAAACAAAACAAAAAACAAGTGGCATCAGGGCTTATTTAGAAACTTCTGCTTTTTTTATTTTGCTACTTTTTTATTTAATCTACAGCAACTTTACTCTTTGAAGTTAGCCTTATACAGGCTAAAGTTAGCTACGTTTAGATTGGATGACACTGATAATATGAGTATTAGCTGACAACCGGTTTTTATTTATTATTTTAAAGATCATAATAATGGCTAGGCTAGTGTAACATGACACTACTTTCTCTGCTGGTGTGAGTAGGGTGGCCAGATGTCACACTTTGTGCGGGATAGTGCGGGATTTCTATTACTTTTCACACATCCCACAAAATGGGGCGCTGTCCCGCATTATTACGACCAGTCTTCACTTTTGTGAAGGAAAAAAAAAACAAAACAAACAAAACTGGCTTTTACTAATTGTGTGTGGCAGAAGATTTCACGGCTGTCACATCACAACGCCTGCTGATTTGTTACACTCATGTCAATCAAACTAGGAGGCGGGACTTAATGCACATCTAGGATGCACCGGTGCACCCACTAACGAAAATAAATAAATAAATACACCGATTGATCATGGAGGACAGGGAGACAACCGCAACGATAAAGAAAAGAAAGTGTTGTTACAACAAAGACTGGGAAAGCATATATTCCTAGGCAGGGCCAGATTAAGAGTGTACAGGCCCCTGGGCCCAGAGTGTTCCACAGGCCCCCTTTCCCACCACAACATTCTTAAAATTCTGAATGATACTCTGTGAAACGGCATTTCTAACATCTCTCAGCCAATGGTACCAATAGCAACACACTAGATCCTGTGGTGTAACTATCTGGCTTTTATGTACATTTTGTTTTATGTCCAAACTGTTGGTGTTTGCCCCGCATGGGCCCCATGTGGGCTGCATTACGATGAGGGCCCCTGGGCCTGGGCCTATAATGTCCATTGGATAATCCAGCCTTGTTCCTAGGTTAAACCTGTTCGAGGAGACTGTGAGAGGGTTTGTCAAAGTAATTTTTCTGTGTCACATGGCCAGAGGCGCCATATGGGGGGAAAAGTTAGGAAGATTCTAAGGGCCCCATGACTTGATAGGGGCCCAAAAAGATGTACAAACTATGTAAGAAAATCATTAAACCTTTCTTAAAAAACTAATAAATACTTTTTTAAAAGGTTGTAATTCAATTAATCTTTATTTATGTAGCATCCAATCATGACAATGCCATATCAAGACGCTTTAAAGACAGGGGAAAAAAAACAACATAAAAAAACATAATGAAAGCCAATTCATAATAGCCTAATAATAACATATAGCAGTAGTATAAACTGATAAACCATTTATATTAAAATAACCTAGTTCGATGTATGTACTGTGATTTAACTCTTTATAGGGCACTCAATAAAATACCTTAAAATTAGAAATTTTAATCTAAAATCGTCCTTCTGGTATGAACCAAGACCTCCATTCTATTGTTACATTAACTACAACAACTAAAAAAAAAAAAAAAAAAAAAAAAAGAGGTTCACGCTGAATATGAAAGGAAACAAAGTGATCAAAAATTGTCACTTGCCCCATAAAGTTAAACACAGCAGCCCTAGATCTTTATTATTCCCATGAAAAGCTTTTTTTTTTTTTTTTTTTTTTTTTTTTTTTTTTTTAAATCAACCTGCTGCAATTGAAGCAAAAACAAAAATCTAAAATTTGCGATCAAGTGGTGGGGTCTATGCCACTGTTATTCATAGGCCCCAAAATTCCTGGTGGCGCCCCTGCACACGGCGGCGAATATGACGTGAAATGGCACAAAAATCCGAGTCACAAAAAACGCTCTACTCAGATGGAAACTTTATAATAACAGATTTGTTATGTTTGGTTAGTAATTTTATAACCAAAGAGCAGAATAGAAAGTTTTATTTTTTAAAAACTTTGTCAGGACCAGCAGCACCAGCGGATAACAGCGACCCCGGCGACGGGTGTTGGGAGTGTGTTGCAGCGGCACAGCGGCGCTTTGCAGGCGGCTGCTGATGGAGTAGCAGGGATCAGGCTGCTGTATTCATGGCCGTAAAGAACTGTTTGTCTGCAGGACCAGCATCAGCAGTGTGTTTATAAAGGCGCTTTGTGCATAGCTAATCCGCTCTGATGTCACGGTGCAGAAGGAGGGGCTGAGCTTTCCGCTTTAATCCGAGCAGGTTGTCTGGAGGGACAAACCGAGCCGAGCCGAGCCGGGGGGGACAACGCACAGGGACACAGGGGGCGATGTGTGTTACAGCCACCGGAGCTGGGCCTCTCCTCCGCTGACATGCAGGTAAATGAGCATATTTAGCTTCCGATAGTGTGTAAGGAGACGGGACGGTGGTGTTTTAGGGTGGTCCAGGCTTCAGGGCGGCGGTATGACAACATGCTCGGGTCATTTCATTGATGGCGGATCCTGCACCTGCGGAGATTTACTGTGGATGTCACGAGGGAAAGAAGGGCTCGCGGACAGGTGACAGTTTGTAGGTTGTTTTTCTTTTTTCTTTTTCTTTTTTATTTTTATAAGTGTAAAGGATCATACAAATCTGGACGCAACGAAGGACATACACATGACAGAAAATACGCATCGCACATATCTACAACAACACACCCTGGAAAATAAACGTATAAAATATAGTGCGAGGTGCATTATAAATTCACAAATGTTACAGAAGAGGATGCTTATTGCTCTTTTTTTATTTAATTTTTTTTTTCATAAATTCACAAATGTTACAGAAGAAGATGCTTATTGCTCTTTTTTTTAATTATAGTGAAACAGTTTGAGGCCATGGGAGGAGGTTTAGAAGCTATTAAGCCTTTCAGATGAAAACACTTGCCAGTTCAGCTCTTGCATGTATCACCTCCCACCACAGCAACAGAACAGACAGCATACACAATGCATGCACTGTGACAACTGATGCATCTCTACGTGCACCATATGCTTGCTGAGTGATTGTGTGTCATCATGTGGTGTGTGTGTGTTTGCAGATAGACAGAGAGGATGAATCATGCTCTGAAGTATGGACAGAGGGCACAAGTACTGTAACATCCTCCAAAATCAACTCAGGAACTATTAATGATTATTTACATCATCAATTAATCTGGCAGCTAGGACTTGGTCGTAATAAAATATTGGAAAAGTAAAAAAAAAACAAAAAACTTTCTTTTATCCTAACAACAATCACAGCCACAATGCCAAAGTTATTTAGTGTACATTAGTGTACACGTGATAAACAGTAAATTGTAACTCAAACAAGATATTGTTCTACATAAAACTGGCAAATTTGTCAGAAAGCGTGTTGGTTTCAAGCTACTAGCTAATCTTTATATGTTCAGTTTTTAAGATTAAAGCATAATGCAGGATCAGTGGGACTTTTATTAAATGGTTGTTTATAATACTATAAGGTAATATTGACTCAGTATGAAAGCCAAAAGTGTCTATTCCTACAATTGTTTATTTTAGATACTGTGAACTCGACATTTCATGTGGTTATGTGGCTGGAAATCATTTCTTTCCTGAATTGATATAGTTTTATTCATAACAGCTGGATTGTATTTTGGTTATGTCTGAGTTAATTTAATTAATTTACAAATATTTGAGTAACCACACCAGTTTTTTGACTGTTAAAGACATTCTCAGATATTTGAGTTATAAAACATTGGGCCCGTTTACATGGCTATCAAAATCAGATAAAGGAAGTAATCAGATTACTGCAATAATCATATATGATGCATCTGCATGTACCTCTGAAATACAGTAGTGACAAAACTGTGTATATTTACTGGTACAGATTTATTTCAGAGAATGTACAGGCATGGTGACGTCACCTAATATTTTGAGAACATTTAGCGTTTATTAAACATGGCGGTCCCATGGTCTTAGTGTTAGCTGCTAATGGGAGAGGTACATCTGAATTTGGGAAGTCATGATAGAGTAGGATCACTGATGTGACTCATAAGCAAAGGTATCAAAGAATCAATCTATAGAGATTTGGGTTACATTGGATTAATAATATATTATTCAATTAAATTAAACCTCGCAATATGTTTAGTTGATTTATGTCATTATCGCTACAAATGGGCCTTTTTTCAAAATAAAAATGCACCTTATTTGATTACAAGCTTTTTTTTTTTTTATCAAGCTCACAAGATGAGCTCAAAAATGATTGGTGGATTTTTTAAAATTAGGTCAGAATCATTAAGTGTGTTTTTGTTACTCCTAAAATTGTTCAAAACCTAAATATTGAAACCAAAAATGTCCACATTTAGAAAAAAAAACATCACTACAAAGTTTGTATGCTCTCATGAAGAGTTTTTTTTCACATATACTGATGTAGAAATAGAAAAAGTGTAACGGAAACACTTTTTTAGCGTTTACATAGCAGGGCCACTTAACCAATTCCTTCAAAATAAAAAAGGGTTCTTGGTGTCTTTTTCATCCTCTGATGAGGACAGCAACGAGATAGCTGCTCCAAACCATAAAATGTTCCTCATCTCCATCCTCCTCAAAGTGGAGTCTTGCAGGACAATTTTACAAGAATTAAAACTTATTATAAACACCAATCAATAAAAACACCGGCAAATTGCAACAGTACTTTGTCAAAATTTTTGGAAATATTGCTTTTATTTCGTAGAATATTATAATGGAAACGCAGACATTGACACCAAGTTGAATCAAAGTAATGCAAACAATTCTGTTTGCATTACTTTCCCTGAAGGAAAAGGCTTCTTTCCCATATAACCAGCAGTTTTGAGGTTGTACTTAAGCATAGGTGTAAAGTTGGGTGTCTATTCCCCGCTGATCCGCCTTTATGTCCTTTATCATGTAGCGTTTCGCTGGCATTATGAAAGCTCTTGAATTAAGCAGAGTTTGTCAAATGTCAACCCTCGCACTCTTTACAAAGCTGTAGCCCCACATAGTCCTCATCATTGGAAGGCCTTTCTTTATGCAGCGCATTATTCATTGATGAAGAAAGTAGCAATGTGCAGTGACGAAATACAGCGATGCATCGTTGAATCAAAACAAAATGAAAACAAGATAATCATAATCGAATCGTGAGACGAGTTATGATGCACAGCCCTGTTATGCAACAAAATAAAAAAGAGGCAGGGCTGCACCTAAAATGTATCTTTTTAAATGTTATTATAATTATCTATATCCATATATATATATATATATATATATATATATATATATATGTGTGTGTGTGTGTGTGTGTGTGTATGTATATATATATATCCATATATATATATATATATATATATATATATATATATATATATATATATATATATATATATACGTGTATATATATATATATATATACGTGTATATATATATATATATATACGTGTGTATATATATATATATATATATACGTGTGTATATATACATATATATATATGTATATATATATATATACATATATATATATATACATATATATACATATATCTACATATATATACATATATCTATATATATATACATATACATATATATATATATATATATATATATATATATATATATATATATATATATATATATATATATACATATACATATATATATATATATATATATATATATATATATATATATATATATATACATACATATATATATGTACGGATTCTGGGCCTCTCCACTCTTCCTCCAGGCTCTGGGACCTTGGTTTCCAAATGAAATGCAGAATTTGCTTCCATCTGAGAACCAGTCCAGTCCTTTTCCTCCTTATCCCAGGTGAGATGATTCTGTCATTGTCTCTGGTTCAGGAGTGGCTCGACACGAGGAATGGGACATTTGTAGTCCATGTCTAGGATCTGTGCGTTGTGGCTCTTGATGTACCGAGTCCAGCTTCAGTCCACTTCTTGTGAAGCTCCCCAAATTCTTGAATGGATGTTGCTTGACAATCCTCTCAAGGCTGTGGTTCTGCCTTTTGCTGGTGCACCTTTACCTTCCACTCAACTTTCCATTTATATGCTTGGATCCAGCACTCTTTGAACAAGCAGCTTCTTTAGAAATGACCTTTAATGGCTTTCCCTCCGTGTGGAGGGTCAACGGTCGTCTTCTGGACATCTGTCAGGTCAGCAGTCTCCCCCATGATTGTGTAGCCATCTATACAGACTGAGAGACCATTTAAAGGTTTAGGATACCTTTGCAGGTATTTTGAGTTAATTAGTTGATTAGGATGTGACACCACGACTTTCTAAGATTTAAGTTTTTCACAATATTCTAATTTTCTGAGACGCTGCATTTTGGGTTTTTATTATCTAAAAGCAACAATTGTCAAAATTTCAAGGATTGACTATTTGAAGTGTTTCACTCTATGTGTAATGAATCTATAAAATATATAGGCTTCACATTGTGAAATGGGTGACAAAAAATATGAAACTTTTTTTTCTAATAATATTCTGATTTTCTGAGATGTACCTGTAAATAAACTGTAGGGATTGAACAATTTTTTTCCATCAACAAATGTTTACGTCTACAATATTATCTGTGTTCAATTCCATATTGATTAGAATACATCCTCTATATTCTGACTAAACTGACTAAAAGACACTTCTGCTGCAATTGTTGCCACTAGAGCTGATTTTCTGGCAATAAAACAAGAAGTTAAATAATGAAGTTGAAAATAACACAATTGTTTACATGTTTATGGTGTTTGTCAATATCAGGACATTAAGATAGATTTCTGATAGAAAAACTCGGAGTTCAGAATTATCTGACTGCTTTTGTTCATTGATGAAGAAATATATTGTGTAGTGATGAAATACAGCAACGCATTGTTGGATCAAAACAAAATGAAGACAAGATAATCATAATCGAATCGTGAGAGGAGTGATGATGCACAGCCCTGTTATGCAACAAAGAAGCAGCAGGGCTGCATCTAAAATGTATCTTTTTAAATGTAGTTATATATATCGATCAATATTTATTTTTATTTTTATAGTTTTTCTTTATTGTGCAGCCCTACTTGTGAGTTAATAAAAAAAACAAAACCTTGAATTGATATTAGGCTTAGCAATTAGATGATTAAAAGTTTTTAATATAATCCCTGTTGTTGTTACAGACTGTACATTAAAATGTTTTTTTCATTGCAATCATCAGTCTGCTGTAAATTTCTCTAGATGACAATTTGCTTTCACAATTTTTAACCTTTCATGGCTATTTTTCCAAATTTCAGATATTTAACAGCCTAAAAATGGTTCAGACCTGATGCACAATTAGCTTTTTAGCTGTAATATTAAGCATATTGTAAATATTATTATTAGTAGTAAATAGATGTAATCATTCAGCATCTTGCAAGTGTGTGTAGCACTCACGAGTTGTTGTCAGGAAATGTTTGTCAGTGTAAGATCAGCAAGTTAATGGGCTAGCAAATCCCCTAGTGAGCAGCTTTCACTGCAGTCTGACAGATGGAGGAGCAGTGCTCTGCTCCCAGCTCTGCAGACCTGCTTCCACTGACGGCCGCCTTGCCACGGCCATCTGTGACCCACCAACCCCTTCTCTGCGACTCCCCAATCAGTGCAACCATTTCTATTAACCCCAGGCAGATCACAGCATTAGCCATACTGGGAATCTGCCTTCACTCCTGCTGTGCCCCATCTCCATCGGGACAGTTGTGGTTTGAGCTCATATTACAGGGTAAACATGAGACATTACCCTCTCTGGCTTATCTTTATTCTTTAATATTCGATTCTGCAGCAAAAATGTACATTCATGCACATTGGTGCACCATCTGCTGCCTCTTAATCTAGTATCGAACACGTTGAGGGTTGCAATGGTTTACCAAGGTAACTTATAATTCACCGTCTCAGTTTAGTTGAACAATTAGTAGTTAATGAAGCTCTAATGAAAATAAATTGACTCATTATTCTGAAGCAGAGTATTTTAAGAACATTTTTCATTATAATAAAATGCAAATGCTCACATGTAACATTATGGCACCTGTTAAGCCCACCTGGTCTTTTTAGAGTATCTGCTTTGAAATGACCCTTATAAACACTCTTAGTATTAAAATAAAGCTAAAGTTTGTAAGATTTCATCAGATGTTACTGTATTAAAGTATTGGATGTTTGATTAGTCAGCATTAGTATCAGTATCAGTATGTTTTTGTTTTACATATTAACATCAGTCCAATACATAAAACACCGCCGATATTAACAACCAATATTTATTTCCAGCTGGTTTTGTATGTGTAGGAGGTGGAGGGGCCCGTGCGGTATTTGTTTGGCCAAGTGAAATGATAAATAAAATAAAAAATTTGTTTTTAAAGTGCTTTCCATGCACAGGGCAACACAAAGTGCTTTACATTATAAAAGCAATGTATTAATTAAAAATCTTTACTTCACACACAATCACACATACATACACGCTAACACAGCACATGTACATTCCCGTTACCCCTCTTTAGCCCAATTTGCATGAATACAAACTCCCATTCCTCAATTACTGTCTCTTAACTGAAGGCAAAACTATCGATAAGACACTCGGAGAGCGCTAACCTCCGCCAGGGGCAGCAGTTCTCCCCATATTGTGACATGTATAATAAATATTGGCCCGACATTTATTGTATCCAAATTTGCATTTTTTATTATCTTTTTTTGCCTGTCTTTTTTTTATTCTGTCACTTTTTTTCTTACTACACATTCTCCACAATAGATGAAATATTACGATGTTTTTTTCCAAAGTGCTCCGACCATTTTCGTTGGAGTTACGCGCACAAATGTTGAAAAACTGGCCCAATGTCACAATGTTAAAGACTTTTTAAAAAATTCCTGGATCCAAACAGTGATCCAGATCACCACCAAAATTAAATCAGTTCCTTCTTTTCACATTTCCAACAACTCCTGAAAATTTCATGAAAATACATCCATAACTTTTTGAGTTATTTTAAACACAAGCAAACAAAACGCCAGTAAGAACATAACCTCCTTGGCGGAGGTAATAATATAATAGTAATAATACTATGATATTAATGCTGCACAGCATTTTGGGGTGTTTAACTGACAGAAACAACGTCAGCAGTGTGGCTACTTATTCAGGGAGCCAAAAGACGACACTTAAAAAGCAGTAAGCAATACTTGTAAAAGTAATGTGAGAAGGATGCCACGTCTAATCATTTAACACCACCAGTTTGATATGTCGTCTAAAACTCCAGCATCTGAAAGGTCACAAACAATGGCAGGAAGCTAATGCTGCTAATGCTAATGCTTTTTGTACGATTTTATTCAAATTAACATTTAGGGGGAAAATATCACTGTCTGTAAATATCGATTACCAGCCTTAATGACAATTTTAATATTGGTAAACTTTTCATCAGTGCATCCTTTGTTGAAGTAAATAGGGATGGAAAAAAGGCAAAATTGGAAAAATGTCTTCATATACATATGTAACCTCTTTAATATTGTGCTGCAAAAACCTGAAGAAAACCATGAATCAACATGTGGACATCACCAGTGTCAATATTCATGGCGCTGAAGTGAAACAGAGCAAAGTTGAGATCCTCGCCATTCGATGAGGAATCTTGGACACACAACTTTGTCCCGTTGTCTTTAGAATAATCACCAGTATGTCGTCAGCATATACTGCATCAGCAAGTCCGTTTGTTCTGAAAGTCAGCTTTGTTTGGGGTGTTGTGAATATGCAAACAAATCAAAGAGGTGGACTCAGTCTACCTACAAACACAGGTCTGTTACAGTAGCACCAAATACTGGAAGTGGACTACAAAGCAAAGTACACTGTTAGTTCAGCACACGGCATTGTGGGTAAACACAGCCAGAACATAAGCACATGCGAGATGACAGACTCTTTCTGGGAGAAATAACTCATGGTGAGACGTCAAAAAGGTAAAGTTTTGATAGAATTACAATCAACCCAATACCGCTAGGATCTGATGGAAGTCCATTTTAGGTGTTTAGTACTAGAAACATTAACCAAAATATGAATGTTGTGTTGCGTTTTCTGTTTCAGTAACTCTGGCAGCGAGTCGAACATGTTATGTAAAAGGTCTGATGAGTTTTAGTAGTACAGTGTAAATGCAATCTGAGTACCAAAGAGTGTTGCTTCTTGATAGAAACGTTATTGGTAAAGACATCCGATGTTATCGACCAATATCGGCTTTAAAATGTGATACTGGAAATTATCTTTATCTTTTTTAGTGACAAATTTTACACAATATGCATAAATTATACATCAAACTCTTCAGTTATGTCTCGTCTCACTCAAAATGTCAAAATAGGAGCAGTATCATGTTATGTTTTTGCGAAATTGTTTGCATTTTATCCATTGGCTTCTACATTTCTGAGTCAACCTCAAACGTTAAGGTTTGACGTCAGTGAGCGCACACTTGATGACATTATCAATCAATATCGTCACGTGCTGCATAATCTTGTATGTGGACTCATCCACGTGTCTTTGAGTTGGAATTTTTTCAGTGTCTCCAGACATTAAATTTGCTGCTTGTAGTGACTGAAAAGTGGACGTAATGCAAACTGGAACCAAGACATCCAAACTGGTGAACCATTGACGGCTTTTTTACCTGAAAAGATTTGTTTTTTTCTTTTTTTCCCCCCACAAATATCAATATCAATTAATATAGGTATTAGAAATTAAGAATCAGTATATCAGAAAAAAAGAAGCCAACATCGAACAGCCCTAATTATTGATAATAAAAAGTAAAAGTTGGACTCACATTAGCAAAAATAAATGAGAATGCATCTGCTGCTGTATCAACCAATAAGCAGAAAGTGTTACATGACTTGTTGACAAAACCAACACCTGCAGGTGTGTGTCATATAAAGTCGATGCCTCAACAGGAGCTTTGATCCTGCAGGTGTAGCTTACATACATCAAACATGGAGTCGTGTGAAGGTTTATCAGATCCACATGGCAGCAGGGCGGCTTGTGCTGAAATTTCAAGTCTGCTGAAATGTCAAGTCTGGAGTCAACCTTTAAATTTTAATGGAAGCTTTTGCTTCTCAGTCCATCATGTGGCTTCTTTTTTCCTCTCACTTTTGTCATGAATTTTATATAGAAGAGCAGCAACTTAATATTAAATCAGGATTACCTCCATTATCAGTTGGAGGTGATGTTTTTTTCCGCAGTCCATGTTAAATATGCAACCAAAATGAAATAAAATGGAAAATAAATACTATGAAAAATACTTTATTAATCCCCAAAGGGAAATTCAGTAAATAAATAAATACTAAAGGTTAGGTTTTACAATTTATTCTCCGACTCAGACCAGTTAATCTCTTTTTTTATATATTTCTACCAGGCAATTTTAAATGATCTGATTTTTGAAGGAGCTTGAGGTCAATTAGGTTGTGTTAGTTTGGTTTTACAATCAGAGCTGGGATGAAAGAAACTAAAGGAGACAGATTTCCTCTGCATAGTCTTACATTTATGAATTATTTTGATGATAAAGAGCAGACTGTAATCGGGTGGCGGTAACAGATTTTAACCTTTCCTACCAGTCTGTGGTAACTAAGCCACTTTCTCCTCTTAAATCAGAGTTGTAGCGTACCGGAGGTGTCCCTTCTCAGCTTTTTAACCTCAGAAATTATGTGATCGGAGATAACTGATGGATACTCTGTTAGCATTGTCGTATGAAATAAATATCAAAATCTGGCTTGCTGCTCCTTGTCCACAGAGGCCATTCATTATTCAGAATTCTGCCCTATCTATTCCTCTCCATCAGGTCTGATCAGATAGCAGATAAAGGTCCCTCCTCCTCGTCCTCATCTTTTTTCTCCCATCTTGTGCCATCTGCCAGCTGCTGGTGGAGGGATGAATGTGGTGCAGATTAAAGTGCACTGCTTCCCAGGGGATTTAAATTTTTGGTATTAGAGGTACAGAGACAGGGAGTGGCCATTGTGATGTTCATTATCGTTAAAATTTCCTTTTTCAATCAGTTGTTGCCCAAAAACTTTCTAAATAAAGGATATATTATTTAAGTATCTATGAAAACAAATTTGAAAAGTCTTGGATATCAGGTAAACACCAGTATGTGGCCTAAAAGTGATGAAAGTAGCTGTGTAGTTGGTGTTTTATTGCACTCCGGGGTTGGTACCGATGGAGCTTCCTATAAAACCTTTTTATTTTCCCAAACTAATGTAGTTCAGGCCACTGGAGCCAACAAATTGGAGCACTTTGGGTTTTCTAGAGGGGCTCATTGTCATGGTTTGATGGAGGTGTTGCCCCAAAATGCAGAAACTAGATGTTTTACTCAAAAAAAAAATGTAACTTAACTGAGAGCAAGCAGACACAGGAAGCAAACAGAACTAAACACAATGGACCAGCAAACAGAACTGAAACCGAGGGCTATAAATACAGAGAAAAACCAAACAAGAAACAGGTGGAATGAATAAACTAACGAGACCAGGTAAATCTAACTGGGACAAAGGCTACACAGGAAACGAGACAAGGGAACTAAACAGGGAAAAACTACAAAAAAAACCCAGGAATCTGGAACTCAGAAGACAAACAAAACATGACAATCATACCTTCCTTTTTTTTGTTTTTACAGTAATCTATAAATATGTGCAATCAGACAGCACTCGCATTGTTGGAAACCAGCAGGTGAGGTTGTTACTAACATATTTTCCATTAATCTGTTGGGTATAATGGCCTGTCTAACAATATCTACAGAAAAAGACGTTGATACCTGCTTTTAGCTGAAAAACACATTTTGAAAGGGGTTTTTATGGGCTGTGGGATGCGCCAGTTCATGGAATCTACATAGTTTTATGCGCACACAGTGTGTACATGTATAGAAATTCAATCCCTGCACAGACAGCAGAAATTGACCTATGTGCTGATGAGACAATTCTTTGACAAAACAAAACAAACAGAACAACAAGAGCTGAGATTACCCCGGCCATGAAATGTCACAGCAATACAACACGCCATAATTAACTGCAGTGTTTCACAATTAACCACAACACAAATACAAAAGCCACAATGATCCACAAGCAGCAAAACAACAGAATTACCCAAAATGCTCTACAATTAGCTGCACCACATCTGTAAATGTCCAAGCATATTAAGCAGGTTTCAGTTGTTTTTATTGAGCCGTTTCGAGCAAGCAAACAACTGAACCTTTCTTGCCTCCTGCTGCTTTTTCTCCTCTGTTCTAAGATTTAAGAAAAAGAAATTAAACCTACTTCGACGTATACAAGTCTAAGACCTGTTTACATACTTGTAGATATGGTACCAGTAAACATCTAATCCAGGGGTTTCCAAAGTCACTATTTGAAGGCTGCTGTCCTGCAGGTTTTCAATCTATCCCTGCTCCAACACACCTGGCTTCCATTAAATGGATCCAAAAGCCAATAAAGTTCTGCACTGATTAGTTTGAGTCAGGTGTGTTGGAGCAGGAAAACATGGAAAACCTGCAGGATTGTGGCGCCCAAGGACCGGAGCTGGTCACTTCTGGTCAAATGCCTCATATAACTAAAGAAAAACAAATAAACTTAGATAAATAAAGATCTAAAATAGCCTAAACTGAAATGATAGATGATAAATATTTAATTATTAATGAGAGATAAATAACTCCTACACATGGATTCATCCAAAAATCTATCAGTAATAATGCTAGCGCAACAGACAGTAAGATTCTTGAACCAGAAACCGCAGCAGATTTTACCACAAAGAGGTACAAACAAAGAACTAAGAAGCAGAAAGGAAATCAGGAAATGGTTTAATTTCACTTCAGATCGATATAGCTTCTTTATTTTCCAAGGATGATTAACGGCACATAAACAGTGAGGTTTGCCTGCATTTCTCACATATCTCTAAGTAAGCTCACGTGCATCTGAAAGCTGTGTGAAATACCAACCAAGGCAAACTTAATGATTGTCTCCCAACCCTCCATGCTCCTGTTTCTGACCTTCAAATGCTCCCAGAGGAGAGAAGATGAAGGAGCGTGGAGGCTTTTCAGAGGAGCAACAGGACGTCTTAAGGGGATATGGAACGCCAATCCTGCACTTGGAGTTGATTTAGAAGTAATTATTTGTTTTGTCACACATAGAGTTAATTCTCGTCTTCCAAAAATAAGAAGATAAATTGAGAAAATGGATGTAAACAGCCGTGATAATGATGTGGGTTTAAAATGATGCCTCTTAGCTCTCTTCCTCTGCATGCCTCTCTGGTGGAAGGAGTGAGATAGATCACGATGATGTGATTGTGTGCAGGTTGTCAAACCGGATTAGAGGCGACTTCATCAGGTCCACTTTGCTAGTACAGGCTTGGACTCCCTTTTTCCTTCAGAACTCGTATTCCTCAGAGATTTTGCTCCATATTTACATGAAGCATCACACAGTTGCTGCACATCATGATGAGAATCTCCCGCTCCAACACATTCCAAAGCTGCTCTGTTGGATGGAGATCTGGCGACTGTGGAGGCCGTTGGAGGACAGTGAACTCATCGTCATGGAGATGATGTGAGCTTTGTGACATGGTGCATCAGGCTGCTGGAAGTTTCCATCAGAAGATGCTACACTGTGCTCAGAAAGGGATGGACATGGTCAGCAGCAATACTAAGTTAAGCTGTGGTGGTTAAACCATGTTGGTACTAAGAGGCCCAAGGTGGACCAAGAAAATGTCCCCCACACCATTACACCGCCACCAGCCTGAAGCGTTTTCACTGGGAAGGATTGCTGTAATGTTTCCATCAAATTATATCCTCCATCAAATTATATTGTCCAGTTCTGGTGAGTCTGTGTGAATTGTAGCCTCAGTTTCCTGTTATCAGCTGACAGAAATGGCACCCGGCTTGGTCTTCTGCTGCTGGAGACCATCTGCTTCAAGGTTGGATGTGTTGTGTGTTTAGTGACGCTGTTCTACATACTGGTTGGAACGAGTGCTTATTTGCTTTTCTGTTGTCTTTCTATCATCTCCAACCATTTTGTCCATTCTCCTCTGACATAAAAAATATATTCTGGTCCAGACAACTGTTGTTTATTGGATATTTCCTCTTTTTCAGACCTTCTTTGTAAACCTTTGAGATGGTTGTGTGTGAAAATCCCAGCAAATCAGCCGTTTCTATAATATCAATAACCACACCGTGTTTAGTTACTTAAATCCCCTTTCTTCCTCTGTGTGATGCTCAGTTTGAGCTTCAACAAGTCATCTTGACCATGTGTACGTGACTAAATGCACTGAGTTGCTGCCATGCCATTGTCCAATAAGATATTTGTTTTCCTCATGAGTTAAATTTCTTGTTTTTCTGTCTCTCTGTCTCCCAGGTTGTGTTATGAGTGGGGTTTCTTTGAAGATGAGTGTGTTCTGAAGCCTGGAGTGAAATCACACCTCAGTAATGAGCCACAAATACCAGGAAGACGCAACGGGGGAAGCAGGCGAGGAGCACACGGCGGCCGCGGCCCCTCCCAGGAGCAGGCAGTCTAACGGTACCACCGGCGAACCCCACGTACGTCGGTCATGGAGGCCATGTCAGATGCTCAACCAGGATGGAGAAATGAACCCCCACCATCACCATCATCATCACCATCCTCATCGTCACCACCAACACCACCCTGCAGGTCGTGGACCGCCTCGTCACCGCCGGCGACCTCCATCTGGACAAGGCCAGAGCCCAGGCCAAGCTCAGAGTCCTGGTGTGACTTCTCCTGGGGGCCCTTCTGAGAGTCCGGACGCCGAGCCACGTCCTGTCCAGCAGTTCCGTCCTGCTGTAACCCGCTATCGTCGTCATGGTGACCCTAACCCTAGATTCAGAAACCACAGACAGAGGCAGCACTTCAGAGAGACCCAGGATTCTTCAGCTGGTGTAGAGGAAAGAGATGCTCCAGCAGAGGTACCGGAGCAGCCGTGCTCATCAGTCGACCCTGCAGTGCATCAACCGCAGGATAGCGCTTCTCCTCACCAGACTCCTGTTGCCGTGGTTACCCCGACTAACCTCTCACCCGGTCCTGCTGCTCAAAATGAGCATCTTCACTCTGAAGACGCTCCTCCTCAAGCAGAGGAGGACCTCCATGAGCACGAAGCACCGCAAGTAGAGGAGTCAAACGACAATAAAGAGGATGAGGGCGAACGAGAAGACTTCCAGTCAACCGCAGCATCCACCGCCTCCAACCACGACAATGCAGAACAAGCTGAAAGGGTCGAGGTGGACCGGAAACACATGATGGACAATGTGGAGGAGGATCCTGCTGCTCAGGGAAGCGAAATCACAGATCTCTGCTCGGACACGGAGAGCGTTGCCTCTTTCAGTATGGACGGACCCCTCCACAGCCCGCCACCGCTCCAGTCACCAACTCCTCCCTCCTCCCCTGACGTTCCACCATTCCCCCAGGTGGACCACTTCAGCGAGGACATCAGTATGAGCTCTCTGCCAGACAATGATCCTCTACCTGAGGAAGAAGAAGAAGAGGATTGCTCCGAGTCGTGTTCCCTGTCCCACTCCACCTCCTGCTCTGAGTCTTACCCAAAAACCTATGCAGACTTCTACACAGAGTCCCACCAAAAATCTTATGTAGAGCCCGTCTATGAGTCGTACTCCGAGCCCAAATCCCATCCTAATTCCTTTCCTGAGCCTCTAAAGACCTCCTACCCCGAGTTGCACAGGGAGCCTCGTCGCCAATCCAATCGGAGGACTGAGCCCAACAAAGCCCAGCAGGAGTCTCGGCATAGACTGGACAACGTACAAAAAGGAGCCCCTTCCTCACCAACGAGGCAGGTTCGAGATCGCTGCTCCCGCCAGTCCCCTCCAGACCGCTCTGTCGGCTGCCGCTTGCACCATTACGA
Source organism: Telmatherina bonti (assembly GCF_933228915.1). Classification (NCBI taxonomy): domain Eukaryota; kingdom Metazoa; phylum Chordata; class Actinopteri; order Atheriniformes; family Telmatherinidae; genus Telmatherina; species Telmatherina bonti. The sequence continues at coordinate 29,883,333 of NC_136615.1, forward strand.
CGGGCAGTCTGACGGCGAGGGGGACAGCGCAGATAAAAGCCCTCTCGCTAAAAGTGGTAGGCAGGCACTCAGACAACCACAAACCCAAACCAAGACCCCGTCCCCCGGGCAGATCAGCGTGAGCGAGGCCCATCATGAGCGGAGCGCGGTGGGGAATCCATCAGGCGAAGTTCCAAAGGGCTCCGTAGACGCCATCAGCTTGGCGATTAAAGACATCAAAGAGGCGATTGAGGGGGTGAAGACTAAAACTGTGCGCTCCCCCTACACGCCGGACCAGCCTGTGGAGCCGATCTGGGTGATGAGACAAGAGATCAGCCCAACGGAGGATGCATACGCCACAACTGGCCATGTTAGTACGACTCCACCTCACTTTAGTTTGGTTTCTGACTATTTTCTTCGCTTCCATTGTCTTGTTTGTGGTATCTAACCGGACATTTCTTCTTATCTCTCTCAGTCTTCTCCTCAATCCCCTTCTCAGTCTGCTTCAGAGTCACCATCCCGCTACACCTCCGTTCCCCTTCAGGATCAAGTCAGTCCTCTGAGAGCCGAGTCGTCCAGGAGCATCAACCCACAGCACTACCACCAACAGCAGCCCCAGCATAACCATCAACACCACCACCAAGGCCACCAGTCCCAGCAGCGGGACGCCGCGAGGACGTACACGCAGCCGCAACCGTACGCACCGCTGAATCAGCACCAACCGTGCCAACGTCAGCAGCAACAGCCTCAGCAGTCGCAAACACAAGCGCAGTCCCAGTCACCCCAGCAGAAACCATCTGTCCAGGAGGTGAGTTTGACTGGAATCGTCCGCGCAAAACGCAGATGCGGAACATAAATGCCTGAATACCAGAAACTTTAGAGGAAGCTGACATGAATTTAAATAAGTTTGGAGAGTGATGCGGTGTTTGAGCAGAAATATTAAGGATGTTTTTTTGTTTTTTTTTTACTCCTCAGATCCGCAGAGCTCTTCCTCCCTTTCCCACATTTGTCGACGGTGAGTGGAGTCAATAAAAATCATACTTTGATCCTCCCCTGATCTTTTAATCTGAGAGGATCAATGAGAAGACTGATTAGCAGATGTGATGTTCACCAGTCAGGACTACACCTCAACCATGTGGGTTATGGGTGGGGGGTCTGAATTATTATCCTCCCCCTGCCACCCACCAGATGGTGTCTGAAAAATATAAACAATTATAATATGCGATAAAGTGGATGATAGAAGGATGGATGAGGGCGATAGCAGGATGGAAGGATGGAGATATGATTGAGGGGTGAGTGATTGAGAAAGAGAGGGAAAGTATGGAAGGATGTTGAAGGGAGGAAAAGGGTCAAATGGGTAAGGAAGAGGGAGGATGGAAGGATAAATGAATGAGAGGAGGAACAGCAAACAGATGGATGGATGGATGGATGGATGGATGGATGCAGGCATGAATAGATGGATGGATGCATGGATAGATGGATAGATGGATGGATGGATGGATGGATGCATGGACGGACGGATGGATGGATGGATGGATGGATGGATGGATGGATGGATGGATGAATGGATGGATGGATGCATGGATGGATGGACAGATGGATGGATGGATGGATGGATGGATGCATGGACAGATGGATGGATGGATGAATGGATGGATGGATGCATGGACAGATGGATGGATGGATGGATGGATGCATGGACAGATGGATGGATGAATGGATGGATGGATGCATGGACAGATGGATAGATGGATGGATGGATGGATGGATGCATGGACAGATGGATGGATGATGGATGGATGGATGCATGGACAGATGGATGGATGATAGATGGATGGATGGATGCATGGACGGATGGATGGATGGATGGATGGATGCATGGACAGATGGATAGATGGATGGATGGATGGATGCATGGACAGATGGATGGATGGATGGATGGATGCATGGACAGATGGATAGATGGATGGATGCATGGACAGATGGATAGATGGATGGATGGATGGATGCATGGACAGATGGATAGATGGATGGATGAATAAGGAGGAAAGTAAGGATGACATTATCCCTAAGTTAACAGGTTAACTTCATTAGTTACCAAATCAAATCTAAACTGTAGTATCCATCTGTATGTGTGTGTGTGTGTGTGTGTGTGTGTGTGTGTGTGTGTGTGTGTGTGTGTGTGTTCATGTGTGTGTGTCTAACAACTACCTGCGGTCCTAACAGTCCCAGGACCGTGTGACCCCGAAGACCTCATCGATGGCATCATCTTCGCAGCGACCTACCTTGGCTGCACTCACCTGCTGTCAGAGAGAACGCCCACAAAGAGCGCCCGCATGCAACAGGCGCAGGAGGCCATGAGCAGAGTCCGGGTGAGAACCAATGAAACGAAAAACTCATTCTGTGTTTGCATCACGACGGCTGGAGAAGAGTGGAGGCGAGAAAGAAAGAATGAAAGAAAATCCTTTTTCCAGGTTTTCTGCTCAAAAGCAACACATTTTACATTGTTTGTTATTGTTAACCAACAACAGTTAATCACTGCTTAGTTTTTTATAAAAACAAAGAGGTCAAGATGCACATTGAAGTTCATCTTATCAAAAATAGCTTCACTTGAAAAAAAAAAAACACCGAGCAGGTTGGACGTTAAATATCACAGCTTCTTTTTGCTTGGAGGGTTTGCTTTTAGACCCCATTATTCCTGGCTGGAGCCAAGCTTCGCTTCACATTGCTCTTTTCAGGTCCAAAACCTCCTCAGCAGGCGATGCCGCCAGCGGGCGAAACCTCTCCAGTTCAGAGTAGAATGCGTCATCTTCGGATCACTGCTTCTGATCCAGAGTCTTACAGCAACGTCTCCTCGGCTCCACCGGATCTTACATAAACTGCTGTACAGAGCTCGCTCCTGCAGTCACAGTGGATGATGTCAAACACACATCACGCAAGAGGGGAGATGTTTTTAACTTTCATTCTCTGAGATCAAATGGAGAGTATCAGAGACACGGTGGAGCTGAATCCAAAGGGATTTTTGTTGCTTTTTGCATGAGAAGAAGCGGCAGAGATGATATTAAACACATATAAAGAACAGCTTGGAAATCCTGCTGAAAATTCCTGTTATTGTTACGTCCAAAAGGCATAAAGTTAAAGGTGACACTATTATTTTTTATACACTTTTAGAGTGATAAATTATAGGTAGTAGGTAGCACCCTACAGAAGAACGGGACAACTGGATACGTCGTCTTTTCCAGCCTCCTTTAAACATCTGAAACCCAATTTGAGTTGTTGTTTAAAAACAAGCAGACATTGTTAAAGCAATTTCTGCTCGCAGCGCGTCCCTTCTGCTTTCTGTCCAGAGAATCCTAATTTCCATCCGGCGAAGTGACAGAAACGCACACACAGCAGCCACACGGTGAAACGGGCAAAAGAAGTGCATAAAAAATATGTTATGACAGATGAGTCAAAGTGTGTAAGCTGTCTGCGGAGCGCAGCGTGAAACACTGATGCGACTGCTCGTCACAGAGATGCACTGTTGCATCCAGCACAGGTCAGAGGTCAGGCGTGACACCGCTGCGCTCGACCGCCAGAGCTGCGCCGCGTCTGGGTGCTCGGACTAAAACACGTTTAATCATTTCATACATCTGATGAAACGCTGAAAATGGACATTTTACCACTTTCAGACACACTTAGACGACTTTCAGAGCGATGGAGGAGAAGAACGTCTGGAATCTGCTGTTGGAGGTTTGTTTTTTTGTTTTTTTAACCAAAACAGACGTAAGAATTCTTCACCTCAATGATCAGCTGCTAAAACGGGATATATTGATCATCCATCCATCCATTTTCTTAACTGTCTAGTCCAACTTGGGGTTATATGGAAGCTGGAGTGTATCCCAGCCATCACTGGGCGAGAGACAGGTACACCCTGTAGGGTACATATTGATCAGTGCTATTATATTTATTATATAAATGCTATTATATTATATATTAATGCAGTGTACCCCGCCTCCTGCCCAAAGGCTGCTGGGATAGGCTCCAGCTCCCCCACAACCCTTGATTGGACTGAGCGGTTAAAATAAGAAATGAATAAATGAACATTAATAAATAACGTTGAATTATTTAAGTTTTTTCAGTTATTTCACTTTTTTGCAGAAAATATTCGAAGGTTCGGTGTGTAAATACAGTAAAGTCAGATTATCCTGGTTATTACCAGTGCTGGGGTAGTTCATCAAATCAAATCAAATCAAAAGATACTTTATTCATCATTCAGGGTGGGGTCTGGTAGAGGTCCTACATGAAGCGACCTTGAAGCAGACGTATAAATCAGCCGAAGGGTCACCAAGCCGGACCTAACTGGAAGATTTATCACAAAGAAACGTTTGATCATAAAGAGAGTAGAGGCGATCTCTGCTTCCTGAACCCAAACTGGGAGCTTCTCCCACGGATAGAAATGCCGCCTCTGGTTTTACTTAGAGAACCTCCACAAACCAGGAGAACATCCATCTGTAGTCCTGCTGAATCAACGAGCATGTATGTCTCTGAGAAGGCGCCGTCACAGCCTCGCTGCGATCACATCTTTGTTGCATCCGACTCCTAAAACTTCCCGTAGAAGTAAAAAGGAAATAGAAAGAGACAACAGCCTCCTGCAGATCTGGCCCAAAACCTCACACCGTCATACTCTGCATCTCTACTGCACAGTGTTGTGAAGAAACAGAGGCAGAAACACACACACACACACACACACACACACACACACACACACACACACACACACTTGCAGCAGACGGTGCTTTAGCTGTGCAAGCATGAAGCTGCTGCAGAGTTATAATGACTCTGACAATTATCCGCTGTAGTATCAGTCATTTTATTGTCCCTGATGGGAGACACGGTCTGCCGAGAAGAAAACGTTACGACAAACTATAAAAAAAATCTCACAGTCCGGTGAAATCCGCCACCATAAAAAGCTTTTCCACTGAGTGCAGAGGAGTTTCTATCTCTTTACTCCCCCTCTCGTGAGGTTTGCGGTATTAAACCATCAAAGCTGCAGACTTAAACTCTGATCCTCAGCAGGGCTGCAGCGTTTAGCAGCTCCCAGACGGTTTCTGCTCTGACTGTAATAATGTCGAGGTGTCGTCGGGATGAAATCCAGCTGCTTTGGCTTGTTGAAGAACAGCTGCAGATCTACTTCAGTCTCAATGTTACTGATTGCTTCGTATGTAACCTTCGTATGTTTTTAGTTTTAGTTCGGTTTCCTCATCTGGGCTCGTTTTTGATTGGTCGGGTTAACGTAACGATCAACTTGACCACTAGATGTCAGTAAAGAGTCTCAATTATGAGAATATCAGACAGTCTGGAAGATAAACCCTCAATTGTTTGATATTCTCTTAACTCATCCTGTTATTCATCTCATCTTGTCCTCTTTCTCTTTCTGGAGAAGCCATTTAGTCTTTTTATTTCTTATTTCAGATGCAGGAACACAGAAGCAGTTAACATATAATAATTTTTCTCCCATTATTCATACGTCTCCATTTAAAGTCCTTTTTCAAACAACATGCAGATTCTCAATATTATTGTTTTACAGCTAATTCCAAGAAGTTTTTAAGCACTCCTATTTTCACTTACAATTGTGTGTCATTTAAAATATCAGGTTTATAGAAAACGTAACCTGTAAATATCCTGAAACGTCATCACAAACCATAAAGCTTTTGGGTTTTTTTAAAGCCTGTATTTCTTGCATACTATGGTATCAGGTGCGCTGAACAAATGCAGAAGGTTTTAATTCATTTATAAACACACAACACATAATAATCTCCTTCACACATGCACGCCACCATGACCAGCAGTGAAGAGGCCCGTACCAGAGGACCTCAGAGTCTGCGAGGGCTCATAGTTTAAGAGAAGGTGTAGCGTTTAACATCTACAATGCACTACTGGTTGTTAATGAACTTACTACGTGTTCTTCCTCAACAGTGATCACTCCTCTCTGTTGTCCTTGGGATCAAGTCGGTATTTATTATCTTTCTGTTGGTTTTGAGATATAACAGAGTCAATCAACGGTGTCAAAAACATGAATCGTACAGTAGAAGAAATGTTTGCCTCTCTCATTAACAACAACCGTGCAGGTAAAATCATGACCCTTAAATAACGCCCGCTACAAGCGTCATGATACGTGATACGACCCCCCTGGTGGATGGCAAACTTATAAAAGAAATATGGCTCCTACAGAAGGTCACATTTTTATGGTGGAGATTAGTCTTTTTACCATCTGTATTCAGCTTTTTGACTCTCTTCTCCATTATGGAGTTCCTCCATGAAGCTCTTTTCTCTGTCTATAACCTCGTTGGAGCAACAGACTCTAAAACATCTGTATCTCTGGAGCTGAACTCATCTACAAGCTTGTTAGTTGTTCCAGAAGAAAATGGAGGCAAAGAGGAGATGGTCTGAGGGAATGACTGGTAGTTTTCATATTAAACATATTTTCCTCAGTTTTAGCATCTTTGTGAACTGGAGCAGTACTGTGGTTTTAGACATTTTAAAAGCCTTAAAAGTGATGAAGTCAAGCTTGTGCCTCTTATTGTCCGTTGGCTGTGTGATCCACGTAGAGTCAACTCATAGTTATGACACAATATGTATGTATTTACCATAGACTATATATGAAAGATGGACAGAGCCTCTGGTGGGTAAAAATGAAACCTATGCGGAAGTGTGTAAAACTGCAGTTCCCCCTTCATCCACTAGGGGCTCCAAAACAGAGCAAATCCCCATAGACTCCCATGTTAAAAAGACCAACTTCACAGCAGAAATAAACATGTTTACAGCCTGGTTCAAAAATCCATTTTAGGTTTAATAGTTCAGGTTTACCTTCATGACAACTGTGGAGGGAGTGAATTTTTTTCTAAAAAGTAATTTAATCTTGAAGTTCGGCATATTTAAAGGCGTGTCCTTTTGATTGACAGGTACCCAATTTCCCGCTTCAAGTAAGAATAACGTAGAACAACCGCGGTTTTTAGCCAGTTAACAATGTGAATTAGCTTTAGCCCGCTTACCTCCGTTAGCTGGTTAGCTCCTGTTATCTCCGGGTTAGCTCGGTTAGCTCTTAGCTACAGAAAGCTTGGAGTTCGCTCGATGTCAATCATCCACCATGACGCTCCCATCCCCCCTCTCAGCTCCATCTCTTTGCCCATATTTGTATTTTCCTGGCGAGACGACGCACATGCCTCTACAAAGATGGCGATGGTCGGAATCGCCCACCGAGCTTCAATTCAGCTCTTCAGAAACCTATGGGTGATGTCACAGAGGCTCCGCCCATCTCTTTACATACAGTCTATGGTATTTACACACACTAGAAATGATGCGCTGCTTCTGAGTTTAAAGTCTCAGCAGACCGGTATGAAATCAGAGAGCTAATGGTGGCACAAGCCTGAAACACATGAGGTCCCTTTTCTGTCTTCAGGGAGCGTCGTGTCACATTGATGATGAGGAAACTTTTGATAACGGTTGTTGCTGAGGCCTCTGGCTTCCTGCTGATGTCAGATGTGATAGACAGCAACATCACTGTCTTCCCACAAATACACTCACACACATAAACACATTGCATACACCTATTTGCTTCTTTTGTCCCTTTATTTGGCATTTGGAGACGGTCGGCGGTGACCAAGCTGTGTCTCAAAGCGCTGCCTTCGTGTGTGTTTTTCTGACGTGTTCTGTTTTCTAAACCCTGCAGGCGGCTCAGAAGCAGGCGAAGAACAGGAAAAAGGTGAGTTGATTCATTCTGCTTCTCCGTGATTGCATGAATCACGTCAAAGTTGACTCGGCTGTATGGGAAATTATGGTTGAACGATGATGTGGGTGGAAAATGGCCACGCAGCCCAAAATAGCCTTTAGACTCTCCCTAACCTCAGTCTGTTGCTTCTTCTTTCTTTTTGTTCCTTCCGGCTGCAGAGCCCCGACGGCGAGGCTCCGTCCACCGCTGAGGTCGACCTGTTCATGTCCACGCAGAGGATCAAAGTCCTCAATGCCGACACGCAGGTATAAAAATAGTGCCTTCCGTCCCTGTGACAGGGTATGCCATGATAATTCTCCTTCAACAAAACACAAAGCACATTATCAGGATTGTGTGTATAGGAGCCAGTTGTTTGACTGTAATTCACCTTGATGCTGTTATGGGGGGTGGGGGGGCGCGGTTAAAGTGCTGTTAACGGGAGACGTCACTGGATCATCAGATGTTTTGGCCCGGAAAGGTAAAGGGTTTTAGATTGCAAGTGTACGAGCTGATGTTTGTTTCCCACAAAGACACTTTAATGCGCAATCAAATGGAAAAACTGACAACTGAACTGGCAACTAGAGGGAAAAATCAGTTATTACAGACAGTTTACAGCGAAGTAGTGCATCGGTAGCCGGGTATAGACTTAGCTCCTTTAATAGTGTGTGAAACTGGTCCATTTAGAGCCTCTCATGTGTTTCTGGCCACCAGGAGTCTTTGATGGACTTGCCACTGAGGACCATATCCTACATCGCTGACATTGGTAACATGGTGGTTCTCATGGCGAGAGGCAAAATGGTCCGTTCCCGCAGCGCCCAGGAAAACCTGGACCACACAGCTGAGCAGACCACCATGACCAACGATGACAGAAGGCTGTACAGGATGATCTGCCACGTTTTCGAGTCTGAGGATGTGAGTTTTGGCTTTTTATGTTAGAACTGAGTCACAACATCTGGTACGAAACGGCTGTAAAAGTTTTATATTTGAAGTTTGGTTGATGGTATTAAAACTACCTGGTCACTGTGTTCTTGGAGGAATGTCAGTGTCTCATATCTGCACTGGGTCTGCAGAGAGGTAAAGGATGTGTAGTCTTGCTTGTCACAGATTTAACCACTGCTTCAGGTACGTCCAGACCACGGCTGTTACTTGTTCGATAAACATACATAAAATGAGGAAAATGGCAGCCGTTGCTATTAATTGTTCTTGATAAAAAAAAAATATCCTAGTTTATTTTTTATTTCTAGTACATTACGGCTGTTTTCTGATCGCTGTTCACAGAACAAATGGTAAGTTTTCTATAACGCGATTAAAAAATGAAAACATTTTAACCTTTTCAGTAACGTCACAGACCACTTTTATTGTACTGGAAAAAGAAAATTAATCATTTCATGTCAGCAACACAAAAAATGTAAAAAAAAAACCCAAAACAACAAGATGTAGAAGATACAGTTTTCTGAAATATCCAACTGGTGAGGGTGTCATTATTAGCTATAAAAGCAGCATACAGCATAGTCTCAAACTCTAATGTCTCATTGCTCACAAATATGTGCCAATCTTTGTCAAACAACGTTAACAATAAATTCCACCAAAAAAACCCTAATTTGAAAAATCAGTTTTTAACCCCGTCAATGGAAAATTATAGGAAAAAATTCAGGGACCCTGATGACATCTCAGCATAAGAGCAGAGGCTATTGTTGAATAGCCTTTCAGTAATGAAGCTATAAAATGAGAAACCATCACCATTGTTAGCATCACCACATGGACTCAGGAAGACCTTAGAAAATCATTTTAATCAATCACAGCTCACCAACACATCCACAAATATAAACCTGAAACTTTACACAAGAAAGACGCCATATGTTACCAACAGGTCAGGACTTAATGTCTGGCCTTCAGGTCAGACTCCTATTGAAACTATATTATGATCAGTGGCTGGAATCTTGTACCCAGGAATAATGGAAACAAACTCATCTGAAAAACTGTAATAACTAGAACCAGCTATTATTGAAATAATACCAAATGTGAATGCCCATTTATTGAACTATGCTGAATGATTAAAATGAAATTGCATAAGTATAAGAAATTGACAAAAAAAAAAAAAAAGTCAACCGACATTTTGTCTAATTGGCCAAATTTGGGATTTGAACCCATAACCTCCTGTTTTGAAGCACACTGACTTTAGTCACTACACCATTAGGACTCACACTTGCATTTAGGAAAAAAGTGTTGAAATTTTTTCCTATTAGCATGGGCATGTCTTTTTTTTCACTTCCAGTAGGGTGTAATTAGCAAAAACATGTGCGAGGTTGAATGCCTCCATGGACATTCACATTAATTAGTATCCTCCCTCCATAGACTGTATATAGAGATGCAAGTAGCCTCCGTGACGTCACCCGTAGGTTTCTGAAGAGCTAATTTGAAGCTCGGTGGGCGGTTCCTACCATCGCCATCTTGGCATGTGCGTCGTCTCACCCGGAAAATACAAATATGGGCAAAGAGATGGAGCTGAGAGGGGGGCTGGGAGCGTCATGGTGGATGACTGACATCGAGCGAACTCCGAGCTTTCTGTAACTAAGAGCTAACCGAGCTAATCCGGAGCTAACAGGAGCTAACCAGCTAATGGAGGTAAGCGGGCTGAAGCTTAGTCACGTTATTAACTTGAAGCGTGAGATCAGGTACCTGTCAATCAAAAGGACACGCCCCCTAATGCCGAACTTCGAGATTAAATAACTTGTAAACAGGCGGGTTAGAAAAAAAATTCATACCCCCACACATTGTCATGAAGGTAAACCTGACCTATTAAACCTAAAATGGATTTTTGAACCAGGCTGTAAACATGTTTATTTCTGCTGTGAAGTTGGTCTTTTTAAAATGGGAGTCTATGGAGATTTGCTCTGTTTTGGAGCCCCTAGTGGATGAAGGGGGAACTGCAGTTTTATGCACTTAGGCTTCACTTTTAACCACCGGAGGCTCCGTCCATCTTTCATATACGGTCTATGCCTCCCACACATTGTGTTAGTTTGAAACTCTGAGTCTGATAAACTATACGCAGGAGCTCAGTTGTTCCACAGGGGAAAGATTTCAGTCCAGTGATCCCCACAGGATGACTCACGACAACTGTGACTGTTGTCAAGCGTTGCTAAGCTGTGACTGTACCGAAAGTGCATTCAAGTGAGAATTTGTCTGAAAAAGACTGCAGTGAAGCTGCATAAGCTCCCAACAGACTACTGCTGAATGTTTTGTTTTTCTTTCATCTCTTTTTTAAATTGCATTCAGAGGCTGGAAAGAAAATCAATAAATTTTTCCACTGTTCAGCAAAACTACAGTGTTAGAAGAGAATTTTTCCTGACAGAGAAAGCTGAAAAAGGTTTCTGACCAGGATGAAAATGCTTTAAAACCCTGGTGAATAAAGTCCATGGAGTCAAACACCTTTTACATCTGGACAAACCAGTTCAAATAATCAATTATAATAATTTAAAACCACTTTATATTCCCGAAGAGCAGTGAAAATGTTGTAGTAGTTTTATTTTAAAGAAATAATCATTCCTTTTCTGTACCCTTTAATCTAATTTGGGTTCACGGGGAAGCTGGAGCCAATCCCAGCAATAAGCAGGCCAGAGGCAGAAATAATATAATAATCACTCATATTTATCATTGACAGCTGTCATCTTTCTGTCTGGCAGCTACTTAAAGAAGCCTCTGACTGAACTCACTGTTGCTTCCTTATTCTGTCATGTAGAGGATGTGAAGAACTGTCCATCATGTCCTACAGCTTATGCAGTGGTCTTCTACGGGCAGTCAGCTCCAGAAGCTGCAGACCAGTCCCCAGCACAGAGCCAGCCAGATAGCAGACATGTATAGGCTTAATCTGGACTATTTATGACTCAGGTATGGCAACATCTGTTGAGTGGACCAGATGTGGTCCAGATGTCAGTTTTCAGCCTCTACATTGGTTACTGTGGGCTACACATGGTTGTCATGTAGCTGACCTTTAGTAGCTACACTCCAATGGAACCAGCACCATAAGCCAAGGCCACATATGGGCCAAACAGTACTGCAGATGTGGGCCATGTTTGGACCAAATTTATGTTTGCTATCTGGAAACTCTACTTTCTTACACGTAAACTCATAGCTCAGAGTTTAATGACCCTTTTCTGTTATGTCCAACTTAAAAAAAAAAAAAAAAACACTATTAGACCTTCTTCTTTTTGTTTCCTGCTAACTTTGTTGTCTCAGTCTGCTCCTAAACAGTGTAAGCAGCGTACAGACATGCTGGAGTCCAGGAAATACTCCTTCACAGTGAAGCACATAGTTATACATTTTCTGTATTCCTTATTAGCGTCCTACTTATTAGCTTAGCGCACATTCATTTTGTTAGCTACCAATCTCATGTGTTTCATCTCATTGTTCATTCATCAAATTTAATGAAAAACACTGTATTAATTCATAATTAATTTCCAGTCATCATCTAGTTCTAAAGAGCAATGGCTGCTGTTGTGTAGAGGATGTGAGGGAGTCTATAGTCTATATTAAATATATGTTTGTGTATATATATATATATATATATATATATATATATATATATATATATATATATATATATATATATATATATTTTATTATAGATTTTATTATAGATTTATATCTATCTATATAATCTATAAATAAAACTAAAGAATAAATATACATATATAACATATGATTATTACTATTAAATAAAAATAATAATAATGATGATAATAATAATAACAAAAAATACTGTATATATATATGTATGTATGTAGGTGTGTATATGTACACAGCAGCAGCCTTCTTCATGAGCTTGTTGAGTCTCTTTAACTGGTTCTGGTCCTTCTGGCTGCAAAGCTGCTGCACAGCCTTCCTCCGGGGTGAAAATATCTCTTAATGATCAGACCAACAACTGTTTGCTGCCACCTAGAGGATCCTTTTAAGATGAATCATCCTGTCCTCCCGTTCTCAGGCCCAGCTCATCGCTCAGTCCATCGGGCAGTCCTTCAGCGTTGCCTACCAGGAGTTCCTCAGGGCCAACGGCATCGACCCCGAGGACCTGAGCCAGAGGGAGTACAGCGACCTGCTCAACACTCAGGACATGTACAACGACGACCTCATCCACTTCTCCAAGTCAGAGAACTGCAGAGACGTAAGTCTGCCAGCAGGTGGCAGCACGCAGGAGGGTTTCATTCACCTTTTCTATTTCTAGAGCTGGATTGCAGCACATTTCTGTTCGGGTCAGTTGGATTTTACCTTCCAGCTGTTTCAAATGAACATCTGGTTAGGAGTTTTCTGCACAGCTGTGTGACCGCTGTGCAGAAAATCTCTTAAAAATAACCTTTCTAACTTCAGCTTGAAGGATGAGACGCTCATCCTGGTCTGACCCCAGACCTTCCTCCTCGTCTTCCCTCTGCACATCTCATGTGGATTTTACTCTTTAAAAACAATCTCTCTGCATCCAGATTTCAGTCTTCGTTTCTGCGCAGGTTTACATCGAGAAGCAGAAAGGCGAGATCCTGGGTGTGGTGATCGTGGAGTCGGGCTGGGGCTCCATCCTCCCCACCGTCATCATCGCCAGCATGATGCACGCCGGCCCGGCCGAGAAGTCCGGGCGGCTCAACATCGGAGATCAAATCATGACCATAAACGGGACCAGTCTGGTGGGTTTGCCTCTCAGCACCTGCCAGAGCATCATCAAGGTGAGCGGCTGATCTATAAACTCATCAATCAATAAACTGATTCTGTTGGATAAATGAAACATCGACCATGATTCACTTATTCATGAGAAAAATCCTCAGAATAAAAGTCGACCGCTGTCTCTCCAGGGTCTGAAATCTCAATCCAGGATCAAGATGAACATCGTCAGGTGTCCTCCCGTTACCATGGTGCTTATCCGCAGGCCGGACCTCCGATACCAGCTGGGCTTCAGCGTCCAAAACGGCATAGTGAGTCCAGCGCTGGTTGCTTAGCAACAGGGACGGAGCAGCATCATTCCCCTCGGATGAGGGTTGATCTAATCACGCTTGTAACTGCAGATCTGCAGCCTGATGAGAGGAGGCATCGCCGAGAGAGGAGGGGTCCGCGTTGGCCACCGCATCATCGAGATCAACAGCCAGAGCGTCGTGGCGACGCCTCATGAGAAGATCGTTCAGATCCTGTCTAACGCCATGGGGGAGGTAAAGGGACAATCCGTGAAGTTTATCTTCGCATGTCTGGCCTCCGTCTCTTCTTCTCTTAATGTTATTCATTGTTGAAGCAAATTGAGCTTCATATCCGGGTAAAAGCGAAGCTTCTCTTCTTCCTCATGTTGAAGAGACGAATGTTGCTATGGACCATCTCAAACTACCACAGAGTTTTCTGATATCAGCCTAAATTACAGATACATATTCCCAAATGAAACGAGTTTTATCGACACCAAACAGGTGTGAGGGTGAAGCTGAAGCTGGTTCCTCATCACACCGGTGTGACCGCAGATCTGAGGATCATTTCTCAACACTGACGCTCTGCTTAATCTGTAAATTCAGACTTAAGAGGAAGACTTCTCCTGCTCTAATAAAAACAGAAGGATGCATGGAGGGCAGATCTGAGACTGAGGCTAACGTCTGTTGATTCAGGCACCATGTTCCCATCAGGGTTATTTGCTTGTTTATTTACTAACTAGCTGGTTAATGTAACATGATTTTTAAGTAACCAGAAAGTTTTCAGATAGAGAAGTTTGCATACGCAATGCCACTAGTTATATGTTATATATCATGTGAAAGGAAGGAGCTGTTATCCTACAGGGATCGGATGTTGCTGCCGACAGCTCCATGGGGATTAACCCTTTCAAACATACCGAAGAATAAACAAATATAGTCTAAAATTTCATACATAAATACTAAGTTTCCTGAAGTCTGTTTTTATAGAATATTTCTATTATAGAAATACGATAATTTATTATGTATAAATATTTCTGTAGAATAGATGGAATAAATAAACTAAATAAAAAGTCAAATAAAACTAACAAGTCTGTAACATGTTGTTTAGAGATAAAACTCGATTGCAGATTGTTTTTCTTTTACATCCACCTGAATAACAATTCAGGCTAACTGGGAAGCTTACGGGTGTGGGAGGAGCTTTCGGTTTATCAGGAGCTCATTCTGAGCTAAACAGAGTGGAGAGGTAGGAGTACAGAGTGGAGTGTAGAACGAAGTGTGGTTTTTTTTTTAGCTGGAGATCTTTTGGAGGCAAGATCAGTGTAAATATTGTACATACTGTACATATTTTCTCACTGTAAGTATTACTGCACTTTGGTGGATTTACTGGGCGATTAATAAGCAGCCTCAACCCAAGATCCAACTGTGCCATATTTTTGGGGAACAAGTCAAACATGAACCCCACCACATCAATGTTTTTACTGTGTTAGATGTGTCACTTTGACCTGAAACTACTGAGATTTATTAACGTTTGGTTGGGAATTTTAAAAAAAAAAGGAGGGGGGGGCCTGAGTTTAGCACAATATAAAATTTAAAATGACATCTTCAATTCAAAGATCTGAAATGGTTCTTTAATTTCATTGGGCAAATTTAATTCTGTCCCTGTTGCAGGAAAAAAAAAGCAATCAGTATCAGTTATCATATACGGAAGATGAGAACAGCCATTATTGAAAACTTTTTTTTTTTTTTTAAAATATCCAGACAAGTTTTTAAACTTTCTATCTAAAACTCAAAAGATCTGTCGTTAAGAAAGAAAAAAAAAATTGGTGACAGCCTCTTATCAACTTAACATCAACTACGAATGAAACCAGGTGCTAACTACTATGTTTTTAATCTCATCTTGCTGTTTTCGAGCAAACAAAACTCATTATTCTGTAATAACCAGCCACACTTAGTAGATAATGAAAAAACAAAAGGCAAATTTCTTGAGATAATAACAAAAATTGACAAATCATTTGAAAATTAGCTTTGAGATTGAAAGAAAGTGAAACCCCATCCCCAATCTCAAAATTAAAGCATCAAAAACTAGAAAAGCACTCGGAGAGCGCAGACCTCCGCCAAGCATATTGTGATCAACACCAAACATAACTTCAAAGTGATTCAGAATCCAGGATCTCTTCCAGATCTCCACCAAAATGTAATCATTTCTTTGTCAAACCCACAACATATCCTGAAAATTTAATCAAAATGCATCTATAACTTTTAGAGTAATGTTTCTAACAGACAAACAAACTCAAATGAGAACAAATGTATATCGCTGCTCTGAGCTTTTCTCTTGTAACTCATCATTATAAAAAAGTTATCAAACTAAAAAAAACTGATTTTGTTTCTTCCTGCTGCAGATCCACATGAAGACGATGCCTGCAGCCATGTACCGTCTCCTGACAGCGCAGGAACAACCAGTCTACATCTAAACACACACTTCTCTCTCCTCCCACCGTGTCACTCAGTTAGTCTCTCCTACTGTCCACCCCTATCGCAGTTGTTTTAAATCCCCTCCTCGCTGTGTCCTCTTTGATATCACTTGACTTGCCTTAAATCTGTACATTTGACTGTCATGTGAACATGTACATCTCCAGTCTGACAGCAGAAGGCAGATCATCTCACTAGGCCGAGTGTTAATGTGGCATTTTATGTTTGACCAAAGAGACTTTTGTGGGTTTTTTTCTTGTGCATATTTAGGTTGCAAACAGTCAATATTAGCTTTGGTTAAATCGCTGTAATATCTGAATGTACTCTAATCATGATGGACCTATAAAATGTCAGGGTGGCTCGAGTGACAAAGACCTTTGAATGGGAGCGGTGAAGGTAAAGAGGAATGCATGTAATATTCTGCTGAATAAACTGAGGAAAAGGCAGTAAAACTGGTTTGTGTTGTTTTTTTTTTGTTTTCAAATGGAAAAATAGAAAATAAAAACAGTTCTATGATGATTGAACAAAAAAAAAAAAAAAACTCTGAAATGAGCTTCATTAAAAAAATAAATAAAAATAAAAATTTACAACTCTTCATAATCTACATTCCACACCCTTTTACCTCCAGAACAGTTTTATTTTTTGGTTTCATAGATTCAACAAGGCACTAAAAACATTCCTCAGAGATGTTTCTACATGTTGACATGAAGCATCACACAGTTGCTACTTGCTGATTAGAATCATTAGACCAGCATGTTTTTCCATCTTCTATTGTTCAGTTCTGGTGTGTGAATTGTCGTCCCAATATAGCCCAATTGTAGCTCCTATTCCTGTCCAGTTGGTTTCTGGAAATTCTGTATTTGATCCTAGTATATATATAACACAGCGTCATAGTGTGCACAAATACAAACACACTGGGGTTAATCTGGATGTGGAGATGAGCCTGCTCCACGCCACATGAACATAGTTTATTGGGTTTTGATCATAGTCTTCAGATCATCAGGTGTGCCCTGAGAAATGACCCAATTTCACCTAATTGGTCTAAAAAGCAGCTCTGTGTTCATCCAAACAGGCCCCAGTGAAAGATAATAAAATTCCATCTTCTCATGTTTATCAGCTTTCTATTAAAGAGGCTTTGACAAGATGGACTTTATATTAATATGGACTTTTTTCTTTAAAAAAAACAAAAACAAAACACATTTAGGTTTGTGGTGTGCCTTGGCTCAAAAATGCTTGAAAAACACTGGTCTATATAGATCGATTGCTGATTGAAACCAAGCAGCAACTTCTGGCAGCAACAAAAAACTGCAGTTCCCCCATCGTCCACTAGGGGCTCCGACACGTTTAAAAGACCATTTTCACAGCAGAAATTAATATACAACCTGATACAGAAAAACCAGTTAAAATCTTAGATGTTTAATCTTGAAATTTGTCATAATCCTGTTGATTGACAAGTAACCGATATCCAGGTATTATGTGTAGCACAACCGCAGCTATTAGCCGGCTAATAGCGCCTTAGCTTTAGCCCGCCTGCTTCCGTTAGCTAGCTCTTAGCTACAAGCAGGTTGGAATTAGATGTCAGTTATCCACATCATGGAGGCTCCAACCATCTTTTTATGATTGTTTTAGATGTACAAATATAATGGGAGTTCAAAACCACATGGAAACATAACCAAAACCAAACCGAGTGTCAACATAAATGAGTAAAATAAATGTTTGATCATAAGTTATGACAAAATTAAAATTCAGTTTAAAAAATATATATAACAGAAAAGCCTTGATTCCCCAAAATACTTCACTGCAGCTGATTGGAGTTTTATTATTTGGGGATCAACAAGGCCAAAAAAACAATTACAAAAAGTCAAGATTGCAACCTTTGGAGGCACATCTGTTCAACTTCAAGGTATCACTTAACTTCAGAAGTGTAAAACACATCAGCAACATAAACCCCTTCCTCATCATCACTTTAAGCAGTTTATACAGCTGTGATGTTTCAACACTTCAGATGCGTTTAACCTACTGCTAAAGAAAACAGGACTGAAGCAGAAACCGACACGATAGAGACAACAGTGTAAAAAAAAAAAAGAGATTTATTTACTAGAATTTTCCAAGAGTGAGCTGTGAAACACTCAGATCACAAACTAGAAAATAGAAATCACAAACTAGCAGATATTAAGAAGACACACAAACCAACATGATTGTCACCACATTCCCAATACTCTGGTGTACAAAGACCTGACTACTGTGGGTGTGTTCAGTATAAAAATATAAGCAATAAAAATGTGATTGTCTCTGGTTGAAAGCAGCTAATCAGGACAAGCAGACCGTGGCCGCACCATTTAAATCCACCTCAAAACTCGTCCCGTTCAGGACTTCTCAGTGACTTTAATTTAGAGACACTTAAGACTTTGTAGTTAGTAGGAACCTTTTTGGAAGAACTTTCCTGTCGTTTAACTCCAACAATATAAGTTCTGTAACAGCAAAAATTTGCTCTGTTTAAAAACCTAAAAGTATTTAGTTAGTTATCATCCAATGTTTGGTCCATTTTCCAGTTTGCTTCCGATCTTTGAGAAATGCCTCGCCTGGATACAGAGGTATTATCCTTAGCTGAAACGTGAGCTACAAGGCACTTGACAATACGCTGTTTCCCAGAACACACACATCTTTCGTAGGAACAGTGCACTGCGGACTCGGGTGGTCCGGTGGGGAATGTGGAAGCCAGTCAGAGACATCCGGGCAGGAGTGACCAGAAGAGGACGGTTAATACCCAACGCAAAACTTTGTACGTGATTCAAGCATAAACAAACAAAAACAGAAAAAAAACAAAACCAAGTGTTCGGAGTTTCCCCAACCACTGCGTTATATTTGGAATTTAAATTAAAGCTGCGACAGAAATCGGATTTAATAACTGTGCTTCAGAGCTTTTAGATGCAACGATGTCACTGCCTGTTGTCATGGTAACTGTACTTACACCACATCTTACAAACCTTTAGTTTGCGGCTTTGTCACAACACCAACAATCATCGCATTATTACATAATATTATTTGACGTCAATTTATAAAAACAAACATCGAGTGTAAATCCGACATTTGGTCTGATAAGAAATGACGGTCTGCAACTTTTTCGCAGAATATCAGCATCAGGAATAATCCCAATAGTTAATTAAAGGTAATTATTGTGCTGTTAAATGTCCAATATTATTTAATCTGAGCCAAAAAAAAATCTAAACTGCTGAGTGGAGACCTAATATTTCATCGTAAGGCTGGTTTGTAGTTTTACCACAAAACATGAGCATAAATGATGATCACTGACATATCTGTATATCGACATGTTGATTGCTTCGTAGTATCGTTATTTAATCTCAATGTTTGGATGTTATCAGCCGAGTGGACACCTGACGTTTTATTGTACATGGTTAGCAGTTTCGTGACGATACATCGGCAGTGGCGAAAATCACGATACTAAAATAAATACTGACAACGTGCCGATGGCATTATTTGATCTCGGCTGATAAAATCAAAACATTATTGAGTCGAGACCTGAGTTAACCTCCTACTTTGATCTTTATTCAAGGACCAAACTAAAAAGATGAAATTAGTTTGGCCATAAGTATCGGGATTACATCATTATCGCGCAGGCTGTGTGGTGACAATAATTAGTGAATACTCGCAATCTCAACCCTGCCTTACGAGTGAGCTGCGACGGATAAAGTTTGAAGGACTAATAAGTGAAAGTTAAATGTGTTTTCCTTTTTAATCATCGCTCGGTGGCTTTTATTCAGTTACACTGTTATTATGGAGCTTTTGGCCAATAATGGCAAAAAAACAGTTTGATTCCTAACAAACAGGGAAAATCCAAACATGCAACTTTTATTTGTTAAAATGATGGCGACAGGATGAACCAAGAGGAACTTAGAACTACTGAGTTTTGAGAAAGTCTTATAATGAGCTTGTATTTGAAATTTGTCTTTGTGAGTTCTGGAAACACTTAAACCCAAACAAAGTGCTTCCCAACAGCCTACTGGGATTATTAACTGAGGTTCTGACGGATGTTCCCCTCTCTGGTTCCATGGTAGTGGTAACACACGAGGGTCGAATGAGATCCGAAGCGTAACGGAAGAAAGCAAAAAGCTCAGAGACAAAGACAGAATATGTACATCAGAACATCACTTGCATTACCAAGAAAAAAAAAAAAAACAATAAGAAACAAAAACAAAAACAAAATCCGCCATTTTTCCTTCAGGACATAGCTGGACGCTTGTGTTTCTGTACAATATTTAGTAAACGACAGCAGTGTGAAATCAGACTTAAAGCAGACGCCTTGGTAGGAAATGTGAGTACGAAGAGTTCTGAGGGTTTACGCCAACCCAAAAGCAGCCAAAGCCGTAACCATGACGACAGGCTTGTAACAGCAACGCAGGAGAGTGAGGGTGAAGCCGTCATGTCCTGGGACCCTTACAGCTCAGTGTCTTTGTATTTCTGAGGATTGTAATATCCTCTCTTGGTCTGTTCGGCCAGCTGGCGGCGGTAATCGGCCTCGCTGTCCTCGTGTCCTCTCGTCTCTGAGTACATCGGCCTGGACATGGTCTGTGGCTCGGCGTTTGAGCTTGAACTGAAAACACACATGAAAACAGCAGCAATCCAGCAGTTAAACACTCCACCCAACGAAACTTTACATCCTCTACGGTTCAACTTCAGAGAAGAGACGGAGGCTCTCACCCGATTGGCTGAGGGCGGTTGAGGTTGGGCTTTGGTAGTTTCATTGGGACGGCGTAGATGTCTGGATGCTTCTGGGCAATTTCCAGCTACACAGAGAAACAGGGGACCCAGATATGTCACAGTTAATACTATTGGAAAAAGGAAAAACAAAACACTGTCTGACATTGTGACTCATAAGAACAACTAGGAGAATCGTGTTGGCAGCTAAGCCCGTCTACCTTAAAGCACGACCTGTCTGCATTTACAAGCACGTCACAAGTTTATAGGCTGCCTGTAGCTCAGGTCCTTTTCTATAGTAGATAAGAAGATCACTTCCCTTTCCAGGTCAAAAGACAGTGAGAGAAAAATTCCACGGTCCGACATTGTTCTGCTCTGACACAGTCAGGTTCTACAACTACTTCATCGATGCTCCGACAACTCTGTGTGGAAACTTTGACGCCTGAAGAGTTTGGAAGTTTTATGAAGTGTACTTCATAGTCTGCATTAAATGTTCAACAGATACAAACAGCAGTGAGTTTCTTTTTCTCACATTATTAATCAAGTAGAAAAATAAATGTACATGTCAGCAACATGCAACAAAACTCAGGAGGAGACACAAAGAACTTTGGAAAACTACAGAAAATACCATAAACGGCTGAACTGGTAACAGGTGAGGGTGTCAGGATTGGGTATAAAAAGACAATACTTAAGTCACTGGCTCCCAAACACGTTTGATGTCTTTTTGAACCCAAACATTCACTGCAAAAAACGGCAAAAGAAGTCGTCTTTGTTTTTGTTGTTTTCTACATTTGGCTGATTTGACCGAATGTGTTTGTCAAAACTAGAGCTGCACGATATGTTGTTTGAGCATCGTTATCGCAATGTTTGTGTGTTCAGTGGTCACATTGCGGGTCCTGCAATGTAGGAGGCAAATTAAGTACAGTGTTCATTCACGATCATTCACGGCAAACGTGGATTGGAGCTCGTCCATTTTGTTCATGACGATTTCAATGCGGGGAGTCGTTAACAAACAGGACAGAAATGCTACGTTTACATGTTTTAATTCCTGTTTAATTCCAAATAAAAAAATAATTCTGCTTTAAACTGATGAAAAACGACCATGTAAACACTTAATTCTTAATGCAAATTTTAATTCCAAATTAAACTTAATTCCGATTTACGTGGCTGGTTTATTCACATCTTAATTCCAAACTATTTAATTCCACTGTCATATAAACCTTAATTCCACTCTAAGTTAATTCAGGTCGCCTTGTCCTGTCCTGATGTGCGTTTTTTTGCCTCCTTTGTTCGGTGGTCTATCTTTCTTCACCTTCTCAGTTGCTGCTAAAAGTGAAGTAGTATGCTCGTGTTGATCTGGTACTTCAAAGTTATAATAAAAATAGCAGCAAAACTGGTACTTATCATGTAGTTTTTACAAGTTACGACTGAAAAGACGAGAAGCAGGCAGCCAACTTTGTTTATTTCCATCACGTGCGCCCTTTGTCCAATCAGAACCCTTCCTAACCCGCCGCTCTAAAGAGAAATTAAGTGAGGACGTGTTTCATGTAAAACTTCATTCGGAATGAATATTTTCATGTAAACTCGTAGGAGAATATGTTTATTCCGAATTATTTAATTCCAAATTAAAAAATATCATGTAACTGAGCCAATGAAACGTTTCCTCAGGACCAGGCACAATAAAACAATCAATAAAAGATTAACTATCAAATAACGACAAAAACCAGACTTGTATCATTTGCAAAAAGAGGTACTTGACAAAAAGATTATCAGGAGTACAACAAAACTTAAAGTCACTTGTCACCGGGGTCATGTGACCAGATAATTTCCAATAAAGACGGTGCAGTATGGCAGAAACAGCAGCAAAATACAAAGTTGTACAGTGAATTAAAAAAAGGAAATGAGGGAGAAAGGCTTAAAAAAGCCCTGGCAAATCCTCTGCAGCAAATAACGTTACATTGATACCTTCCATAATCTGCAATTCTCGTAAAATCTCATCAGCCGATTGTGATTTTACAAGAACTGTGGCTTTTGTGCTAAACATCGTTCTCTATAAATACCTACAAATCGCAATTTTTTGTTGAAATTTTACAAAAAGTGCTTTTATTTTGTAAAAAAAACTCATGGAAACACACTGTGTGACGGTGTGGGAATGAATCAGAACACCCAAATATACTGAATTATGAAGCTACACGAATCAGACAAGCTGAACTGTGTTCTTACTGACACAGAACGTAGCACCATTTCACATCTTCAGTTCCCAAATGATGACAAGTGTGTTATTAAATACGCCTGTTTCTCAACATGTGTTGCTAGCATCAGGTTTCCTGTTTGTTCCTGTATTCTAACAACGGTGAAGTTTTCAGATGAAGAATACAACACTTCTGCAGCTGAAAGATTAAAAAAACCATCACTGACTCGAGCATTTTCAGCCTCCTGCAGCTCCAGCAGCCTCTGAGCTCGCGCCAGGTGGTCCATCTTCTCAAACGCTTTAATCTGGGAGAGGAGAGGTCTGCGTTAATTAATGCTGCGCTCCAGATAAGAAGACATGAACACATGCTGCACATCCATATGGTTCACATGAAAGCTACACGAGATGCCAGAACACTGTTACAACTGATGAAGAGCAGTTATGGGATTTTGAAGGAGGGTTGCGAACACACGGTGAATACAGACATTTACCTGATTACCCATTCTCTAGTTCGTATTAGGCAGTGAAAGCAAAAGAAGAAAAAGGAACAGAGATAATTCACTAAGTACAACGTAAAGGAGAAAGAGACGTAAACGTAGGAGAAAAAGAAAGAAAAACAAGAAATCTGTTGAGCGGCTTCGTTACGATTGGTCGGACACCAACCTTGCCCAGGAAGGATTTGTTAGCAGGGTCTTCCTCCTCTTCCTCGCCCTCCTTCCCTGGGCTGTGGTCATCAGATGAAGGGGTTAGACGGGCGATGGAGGGCTTCATGGCTACTGGTGGGGGAAGCGGCCTGTTTCCGCCTGCTGCGTCGCTGCTGATGGTGCTGCTGGAGTGCGACTCGTAGCTCCGTGTTGAGTCGGTCCGAGTCTGAGGGCGCACCTGCAACAGGAAACGACTTTTGTTGCAACTCATCATTCGTCCAATGAACTTGCTTCCTTTACAGGCGGTCCACTGAACGTCCCTCAGGAGGTTTTAATTCTGTAAAATTTTAGGGTCCTTGAAACTAAAATGATGAACATCTTTCTCCATTGTAAGGAAAAGTGTTGCTGTGACTTGATCTAACAATGTTGAGCCAACAGAGGACCTGTGCTGGGTGGTGGAGAGAGAGAAGACACTAAAATCTTTAAGTTATCTCTCTTTTTGTATTTTATTGTCCAAAAATATTTTTTTTTAATATATGTCAACTGTTAAATTAGCCTTATTTTAAGTTAGCAGAAAGTTCAAAGATGCAGGTTCTGCAGTGCTTGTCAACAGCAGACATGTCTCTGTTTGTCCAAATTATCCACCCAGAGAGTTTACATCTGTTAAGTCAGCTGTTTATGTTCTACCAGGTAGGCGTTGCTTTCTGAGCCGTTGCTAGGCTACAGCCGCAACAGCCCAACTCTTTCATGGCTTCATGCCTTCAGATACAAATTCTCATGTTATTGCATGTTGTTGCCACTTGGGGGCAGTCTGAGAAACACGCGGAACGACCGAGACGGTCTTGGCTGCAGCCTGGAGAATGAGGTGGGGCTGGATATTGGGCGGGGTTGGATGTCCAACTTAACATTTAGCCTCCTCAACATTTTGATTGGATAAACCCTAACTCTAACCCGAACGACACCCATTTGACATCCGACTCCGCCCATTTTATTCCAACCACGCCCACTCAACATCCAACCCCCTCTCCTCAACATTTTGATTGGATTAACCCTAACTGTAACCCTAACAACGCCCAATTGACATAACCCCGCCCATTTACATCCAAATCCGCCCATTTGACATCCAACCACGCCCACTAAATGTTCAACTCCGCCCAATATCCAGCCCTACCCCATTCACCAGGCTACACCCGGGGGTTATTGGAACGACCTGACGTGGAGGAGGAGGTGACTCCTGGTTGTTTTGAAAAACATTATTGGCTCTATTAGCGTTAGCATTTAGCAAAGATACAGAAGATCATTCCTGCCAGCAGCCATCAGCCTCCGTAACAAGACCTCCTCAATTTAAATATTATATACTACAATATTGAATTTCCCTTTGGGGATTAATAAAGTATTTTTCATTCATTCATTCATTAGGTGGATGAGTGCAGCTGCTGTGGCCATGCCGCCTGTAGGTAGCGTCCCCTCGTCGCCATTGACTTGATGTGTACAAACAAATGGAGATGGCTTCCTTACAGACAGAACAATATTTAGCTGGAGGTAAGGGGGGGAGGGGTTCTCACCTTTGGGGGTTCAGGGACAAAAGAAGGGGGAGGGCTGGGCTCTCTGTTGAGCATCTCTCTGCTCCCTGACCTCCTTATACGAGCCTGGGGTACAGGGTGGGACCTCTACATGAGACAGACGCAGGAGGGTGGACGGGTTAGGTAACCACACACAGCTACAGCAGGCGAGGAACGTTAGAACAGAAAAGGCGGCGTGCTGAATCGACGTGGTCGCCCCACCTCATCCGGCATCACAGGCTCTGATGACCGACTGATGGCCGACACGGGCTGAGGCTCGTCCAGCGTCTCGTCCAGCTCGTTGTCAGTGTACGCCCCGCCCTCGTCTGCCGTGTCCTCGTAGTCGCTCGTCATACGGCTGTCCATGCTGAGGTAGTCAGCGCTCATTGCAGACAGGTAAGACATGCGGTCGTCATGGAGATCCAGGTCCTCCTCTGAGCCGTCCAGCTGAGAAGAGGAGAGGAAAATGAAGAGAGTACAAACAAAACAGCAGATCCTCTTTCCTTCAGTCTGACGGCAACGCTGCTGGACTCACCTTGCCCTCAGACACCCACACAGCTCTGCCCTGCTGCTGCTGGATCGACTCTTTCACGCTGCCATACCACGCGTCATTGGCTGAGATAAGATCGATGGTTGCTAGGGGTAAAGAAAAACAAAACAAGCAATAAGTCTTGTAATCTCACTTCCCGCCAAAATGATCTTCTAAGAGCCATAAATTAATCACATTTAAGATTATGTGTCTTTGATTTCTTACTCAGTCACTTAATCCTAAAAATGAGTCATTTTCCAAACATATTAAATTAGATTATCTGACTGATTCTGCATCTTTCATGTTAAATCTCCAAGACCTTCTAGTAGCAATTTACACCACAGCAAAAGTGAACCATCTTCAAATAAAAAGGGGTTAAAAAAAAAAAAAAGACAATAATCAGGTAAAATAAGTGTCAGTGCAGGGAGATGCTGCTGAGATTTGCTAAAATAATATCCAGGCAAGTGAGGAATATCTTAAAACAAGTTGCAAAACACTCATTTAAAGTCCACTATTATACGTAAAATCACTCAAACCAGCCTGTTGATGCCTCTGTCGGTCTTATTTCTGTCGCATTAAAAGAAAAGAAGCTTATAACATGAGAAACTAAACAAGAGTTAAAAAAATTGATCTCGTCGTGGAGAAGCGGTTGGCAGGAACTGTGTGATGCTGCCGCTAAAGGCTAGCTATGTTTCCATGGCAAATTTCGCAAAATATAAGCGATATTTCTAAAATTTTGTCCAAATACAAATGTGATTTGCAAATGTTCTTATTGAATGCTGTTTAGTACTGCGAGCTTCCACTTTGAGGACGATGGAGACACAAAACGTTTTGGAGCAGCCAGGTCAGCCAGACGCCATCTTTATCTGGAGTGAACTGGTCACATGACCCTCTATGTCAGGTCTGGTGATGTGTAAACGTTATACACTTTTATATCGACACATCTGAAAAACCACCATAATGAGAAGTAAAAAGGTTTTAGCGATTTTTCTAAATTTAGTTTCCATTAACAGTTTTTTGTGATATTTGCAGATACATGCAGACTCTAACTCAAGGAGATGCTCATAGTTAGGATAAGAGCATCTCCTGAGGTGGAGTCTGCATGTACGGGACCCAACTATCCAGGTTCTGCTCATTGCTCTTATAGTTATGGGTAGTCTAGCCATCCATTACTTATGTAGCAATGGGGATGTTACCTGATGCACTGAGAAGTACCTCGCTCTATTTCTCTAATGTATAAATATATTCCAATATTGCCGTCTCTAACTTATTTCTCCTTTTTTCCGCAGGTCTTCCTAAATAAGTGCAGTTGTACATGTTGTTCTGTCTTTCCTGTCGTCTCCACCCCAACCAGTCGAGGCAGATGGCTGCCCTCCCTGAGCCGGGTTCTGCCGGAGGTTTTCTTCATGTTAAAGGGGAGTTTTTTCCTTCCCACTGTCACCTCGTGCAGCTCAGGATTAGGGAACTGGATCGAAGTCATGACTCGATGCAATCAGTTGGTTTCTATTATAGGATATGTATGAATTGGCTTGAAATGATGTGTATGTAAAGTGTCCTGTGACAACGTTATTTTTTTCCTGCGTACTTCCATTGGGAATGGAAACGTAGCTACTGATGGGCATCCTGCCATCACCAGTGTGGAGTGAATGAAAGTGGCTTCAGTGGGTGTCTTGAAAAGGGCTGCATAAATCTAACCCGATATTATGTATTTCATAACCAAAGCAGAAAAAGTATTATGAGCAATGACTAAATAAAACCGTCTAGTTTGTCGTTTTAACATCTTTCCCCTCCAAGCGAGGAAGAAGCAAGACTGAAAGAAGCATGATCTCATTTCAGGAAATCTCATCTAACTGCACCAGCAGATCTTTCCTTTTGGTTCCAGTCCGAGTCAACAAAGAAATTTGTCTACCTGTGAAGAGGTGAGAGCAGGTCTTCCTCAGCTTGACGGCCTGTTCGTACAGCTTGCGTGCGCTTCGGTTGGATCCCGGTATGAGGCGGTTCCTCATGGCCTTCACTCCTTGTTTGCTGTCGGGGTTCAGGAATATGACGATGGGATACCACTGGGTGTAGTTTAGGGTGTCCACGGCTTTGGGAGTCACATCTAGCAGAGCGTGGCGGTCCTGGAGACGCAGCAGGAGGATGGTAAATGTTACACGACGTGACGTATCTCTTCCTGAGTGGATCAATCCTTTATTTTTACTGTACCTGCTCGATGATCTGTCGGATGGTGTTTAATCTCACCACGCCGGAGCTTTTCTCACTTCCTGCGTCTTTAGGCTCCGTTTCTGAAAGGGGGAAAAATAAAAACGGTCACGTAAAATGTTTTTCTAGACGATTTTTTTTTTTTTTTTTAATCAACATGCAGGTGGAGAGGAAACTTACTGGCAATAACAAATTCGCCTGGAATGTCGTTGGATAATTTCTCATTGACAGCATCAGAAATTGGCCCAAATATCACCACAGGTCTCTTGAAACCAGCTAAAAAATGACAAACACAGCATTTACAACTGGTATCTATGGTAACCAAACCGGTAAGAGCCGGTGTGTGTGTGTGTGTGTGTGTATACGATACCTTCACGCAACACCACCCTCTCGTAGGCGGGGAATCGTGTGGCGACTGGAGCGGCGCTCAGATCCTCTCGGCTCTTACGCAGGTCTTTCTTCTTCATTGCTCTCTGACCTCTCAGCCTCCAGAAGTCGCCTCTGTCATTCCCCGACGCAGCCCGCGCGGCGTTCTGGACGTTAGCCATTTGTTCCGCTCTGACAGACAGAAAGCATAAAACTCTGAAAACTCTGACCCGACGTTCTGGAAGAAGTTCAGGAATCTCTGGTGTGGTTCAACTACTGCTGTAGTTACTACTGCATCCACCTCGTAGGCTCTGCTTCCCAGCAAGTCGTGGTGCTTTAGAGGTGTATACGTTTCTGCTTATTTCATTTAAAATCTTAAATCTGAGCCGGGTTTCATTAGTGTCGATAAAAAGCAAAGAATTTTACAAAAAGATGTCAACATTCATTTTCTCACTTCACCATGCCAGAACAGAGGAATCTAAATGTCGTCCTTTCTCACCACAGAGATGACAAGTTCATGTAAAAAATAAATAAAAATAAAGTGACAGTGGACTTTCTAAATGTTCAACGTGCAAGAATTGGTTCATAAGTTCTTATAATATTTGCAGTCAATGGAAACAAGGTGAGACAAACAGTTAATCCACTAAATCTGACCTTTATATGGGCCGTGTAACAAAACCATTTTGTTTTGAATCTTCAACTCAATTTAAAAAAATTAACTTACAAAAGCTGCTTTAAGATAATATGACAACTTTGCATCTAAAATATCACAATTTGTAGAAGGTAGTTTAATTCTGTTAAAAAAAAAAAAACCACAACCAAATAACTATAACAATATATGTATATAGATATCTATATAGATATATATATATATATCTATATCTATATATCTATATAGATATATATCTATATATATATATATATAAGGAATCATATATATATATATATATATATATATATATATATATATATATATATATATATATATATATATATATATAATAATACCTATAAAAACCTCACAACTGCTAAACAAACTAATCCTTTTGATTCATGAATTACTGAGAAACTGTCATTTAAAATTTTTTTTTATTTATTTATACACACTAAAGTTATTTATTTTGTAATCACAAGTTATTTAAAATTTTTAAAACATATTTACATACATTTACTTACATACATTTTAACAATAAATATTCTATAGAAATAAAGCTTTATCTTTATATTTTCCTGTTTAATCGCTGAAGCAAATTTAGTAATTAAATGTATGTCTACATACAGAATTTATCATATTTATCAGTTTATTGGATGACTTACTAGTATCTACAGAAGTGGTAAATGTACAAATACTATACACATAATAAAACAACTACACAGCTGAGGTGCCCGCTGTAGTGGACATGATGCATAAAAGGGTTAAATGAGACAACTTTTGGTTTAATAACAGCACAACTGGAGTTTTTTGTACAAACTTTAAATAAAACTTTCCAACAAGCATTCAACACACCTGCTCTTGTTGGGGATGATTCCTTTCTCCAGCAGCTGGTTGTCTTTGTCCGTCCGGATGGCCAGCCAGTGGCCCAGCTTGCCGTCATAAAGTGTGTCGGTCACTTTGAAGATCTGTCCTCTGGAGAAAGGAAGACTCTGAGGAGCCTCCTTCTCGTACTCGAAGTGGGTCCTGATGAAGAACGAGTCGCCTCGGCCAGACGCCAAAATGTCTTTGTACACTGAAGAAAAAACAAAAATCATTCTAGAATAAAAATAATTATTAATAATAATGATAATAATAATATTATTATTATATCATTATTATTTTATATTTATCACATTATAATAATCATTAGAATTATTATTTTGTTGAAGAGTAAAAAAAAATATTTTTTCAGAATTTGTGACTAAATTTCAGAAATATGTTGTTTTGTTCATGTTTTTTTTTTCAAATAAAACAATTTTTCAATTTTTTTGAATTGACAAAATACATAACATAAAAATAATTGTGTTTTATCTCCAACAAAAGTTTGATGTGCTCAGCTAGAGGTAGTAATGAAAATAATGTTAAAAATGATGAATAAAAAAAATATAATGTATAAAAACAGAAGAAATTAATATTTGAGAAAAGATCTCATTAATTGTTTGTAAAATAAAAATGAAGAAAAGCAGCATGGGTTATCTCCCTACACATCTGCTACTCAGTCAGTGAAAGTTTTTAGGTTTTCTGAGAATAAACTGATGAATAATCTCGTGACTCTCCAGTTTTTCACCTTCAGGTTTACTCTGAGCCAGAATAGTAACATCGTCTCCTTTTGGGATCTCCAGCAGGAAGAGGACGGCATCTTCACGCACCATGCCTCTGAAGTCCACGTTGTTCACCTGAATCACACAACAAACAGAATAAAGTAAAAGATCATAAGAATCCTTAAAAACCTTCAGTGTGAATAAACCACGTCCTGATCGTCTCTTTATCGTCTCACATCTTTCATCCTTTATATTTCTGACCATCATCTTAAACATTTCCAGTGTCTGGATGTCAGTTTGCACCTTCATGATCTGATCTCCTGTGCGGAGACCCTCCTGCTCGGCTGCACTGTCCTCCTGAACACCAGCGATGAAGATGCCGACATCATTTCCTCCAGCCAGCCTCAGACCTACGCTGTCTCCTTTCTTGAAGCGCACCATCATCGTGTTCGGTCTGGACAAGTAAAAAACACAACAAACTAAGTCAGAAAAATGCTCCAAACTACCAGTCTCTCTGAAAAAACCTTCTTTATCTTGTAAACAACCCACCCGTATACTTCCTGGTCCTCTTTGCTGGGCTTCAGTGGGACCTTAGGAGGTGCGTGAACCTTGGTAGCCATGGCGACAACTGCAGCTACACAAACAACAGGAAGTTAACTACTGGTTTAACTGGGGAACTTCAGGAGCAGAACAATGTTTACCAGGTGGCGTCTCGGGTCGATGCTCTTCCCGCTCCGCCTGCACAGGCGACGAGTCCTCAGCCAGTCGGTCTGATCCTCTGAACGGCGTTGGCATGGCACCCATTTTCGCCAGCCTGTTAGGAGGCTCCTCTCTGATGACACAAAGTCAAATTTATGAATGAATCTTCAACAAGAAACGTCGTTAACTGGTTTTTAGACACAACAGCAAACAGAGGTGATCTTTAAAAGGACCAAAGGCGAGCAGATCCGTCATTAAACCTCAGACCAGGAGGAATAATTCACTAGTATCATTATGCCTTTTTTCAATATTCACGAGGTAAATCAGAATAATTCAGCTTTATTTTCCTGCTGTTTGTAACAAAATAAACATAAACCAGGTGGAACTTGTTTCTTTTGTGTTATTCTGTTGAGATTTCTGCTAAACAACATCTAAAGGATGGTTTGTTTTCTAAATAAAATAGTTAAACTCTACTCAAAAACTTTAAAATAAATATGTAAAATGAAATTAAATGAGATCTTTCAATTCGAAGGTTTTATGCACGAGGACATTATCAAAATAAATAAACTAATTTATCTGACTCACCAGAAGCCTGTACTATGAAGTCTCTCTGTTACCTGGTAGACTTCCCCAGACATCCAGGGTCTGGATAAGCTAGGCTGGTTATCAACCCGGTAATAAACCTGCGTTTTTCCATCAATATCAGAGTGCGCGCTCATAAAAGGGGTGGAGTTTGCAGCCTCTGACCAATCGCAATCATGGAGAAACCCTGCAGAGCTGCAACGTCACCGTGGAGGAGCAGACATTCAGAAATACGAAGAATTCAAACACATCATCCAGGCCAAACGCAACCCTATCGCCGTAGCAACAGCCAGGACAGAATGCAGGCAGAACATACGTCACTGTTAACGTGTCAATTCAGCAGGTTATATCATAATTTATAATAACAATTTACAGCCCGGACGTTTCGGGTGGAGCTTCCTCAGTTTCTTCTTTATATCAGGTTTTAGGTTCAGAACCACCTTCTCTGCACATTTTATGTTGCCATGACGGCACAAGTGGCTGCTTGTGCGTTCCATAAATTCATGGTTCTGCAGTTCTGCTATGTGTGAAATTTGTAATTAAGCTTGATAATTCAGATGCATTCCTTGTGGAGCTGAAGGGACTGGTAACAAGTCCAGAAGAAGAAGAAAAACATACTTCAAAGCTCACTGACAACACTGTTTCTTCATCAAAAGGATGCGTCTATTCCCTAAAAACTCTCTCTCCCCTCTCCAGATCTCCACCAACCGCGTAAGAAGGGGCGGGGCACTTTTCAAGAGAACTGATTGGTCAGGAGGTTGTGCTTTTATACTCATTGATCTCTTATTCTGAACACAATCTGCTCTGGAGCAGCTCAATCGTTCCGCATCGCCCCGGTTCAGGTTACCGTGGTGATGTACGCCAGTGAGAAGCGAACCAGCATCGTAGGAAGGAAAACCCAGCGTTAACCCTGAAGTTACCTCGATAGGAGAAAATCCAGCTTTGTAATGCAGGTCTTTAACAGTTTAAATAAAACCTCAGATGGACATGAAACATCACATCATGTCCTTATTAAATTCCGCCAACTATGCAGAAGCTGCAAGTAAAAACTACCTTTTTATGAATTAACATCTGAGAGAAAATAACTGAGCAGCGAAACATTCAGTAAGTCATGAGAAGCAGGAACTTTTGTCCATAATGTTGCTTCAGTTCAGTGAATTTTTCACAGCCCTCTGAACGTCCCACCACAGCGGGCCGATCAGGTCCAGGTCTGGACTCTAACTGGATCACGTCAACATCTTCATTCTTTTATCTTTCTGCTGTAGATCTGATTTTCATTTTCATGTTTCACAACAGTTTCAGCCAAGCTTTATCCGCCATCGCTTCACTAACTTTTATCATCCAGAAGAGTTCATGGTCCTGTAGCTGCTGAACTCCACATCACCATCCCTCCACCACCGTGCTGGTACGAGGCGTTTGTGCTGATATGCTTTGACGAGGTCGCCTTAGGACCTAACATGTCTGCTTCAGTCTCTCCTGTCTAAAACACATTCCTCCACAGGTTCAGATGCAGCTTTGCAGACCTAAACTTTGCTGCCATGTTTTGTTTTTAGCTTTTTGAGAGAAGATATTTTTTCTGCATCCTCTCTAAACAAGCTAAACATGTTCAGTCATGAACTTTAATATCCAACAAGCTGAACGAGGCCTGGAGAGTCTGAGATGTAGCCGTTAGGTTTGTTGCAGTTTCTGAGTGTCCTGCAGTCTGAACTGGGAGTGAACGTCCACTCCTGGGGAGACTGGAAGGTGTTTTCAATGTTTTCAAAAATCACCTTTGACTTTTTATAATGATGGACTCCAAAGTCTGAAAATGAGCTTATAATCCTTCCCAGACTGGTGGGAACCAATCGTTTCTCTCAGATCAGTGCTGATGTCTTTAATTCTTGGCTTCTCGCACCTGAATTCTGCAGAGCAGAAAACTGAGAAAACTGATCCTGCAGTGATCACAGACGAATGATGATCAATGATTTGTGTGTATAGATTAACAGCACCTGGCCACTACCTACCATGTCTAATCACTGCTTCTGCATCTTGATTCAGATCTGATAAATTATTGACAACAGGGTAAATATGTAACACAAATAGGGATATCAGTATCGGCTCAATACCAAGCCTGCATACTCGTACTTGGTATTAATAAAAGTGTACTGATACCACAACCGAAACCACACTAGTCGAGCCAGTGCAGATGTGTTTGATGAAATGCTTCAGACATGTTTTAAAAGAAATAAATGCCTTAAATGCTAAATGTGACATTTTTTGTTACACTAAAAGCCAGATCTTTGTTTCCAAACCACACATTTATAGTTGTATTTAGGTAAAATGTTTTAAAATCAAAATAAAACTTGTTGAAATTGTTCGATCTGTAATGTTATTATATTTGTATTGATGAGGTAACTTAAGGAAGGATGGGTCATTTATTACAACCTAATGAAATCTTACACAGTTATAACAGCAATAATAACCATAGTCACAATAATGTTCACATAAAACAGATTTGGTATTGGCAAATATCGGTATCGGCAGATATTCAAATTTCAGATATCGGTATCGGAACTCCCAAAAAGTGGATCGATGCATCGCTAAACACAAAGTTATTAATTAGGGTCCGAGCCATACGAAGTATGGCAAGGCCCTATTGTTTTCCAAATGTTTATCATTCTCCTCGTTCTCAGCACAACTCGGCCATTTTTGACCCCCTTAGCCCCCGTGAAAAGTTGCGAAACTTGGCACACACCTCAAGCCCGGCGAAAATAGCAATATTCTAGGGTCCGCATGCACGCCAATTAAAAAATGCCTCGACGGCGCCCCCTAGAAACACCAAAAATGGCCCCTAGAATGGGGTCAAAAAAGTTTAGTTTGATGTAGGACAACGAAATTCAGTACACATGTCTACCAGGTGAAGACGACTAAAAAAGTAAATGAAACACCTGTTTTCATGGCAACAGGCTGTCCGCCATCTTGGCGTTTGCAGCCATTTTTTTGCCCGTTTTTGTCAATTTGGGCGCATCGCATTTGAATGAACTAGTCTGAGGGGATTCATGCTATTGGCTTCACATTCGCCATGGAGCTTCGTGACAAGATGGGGACAAAAAGTTATTCAAATCTTTCTGATAGGAAAAAGCGCGTTACCGTGGCAACCCATGGAAAAAAGTGTCATGAAACACGGTTCACTCATATCTTCGCAGAAATACATCCGATCGGAACCAAAATTAAAATAATTCATGTTTGGTAGGTCCTTAACGCATTGTCATATGTATTGTCGGGGGGGGGGGGGGGGGGGGGGGGGGCCTGATCATCTACTTTGACCTAGGGCTACGAAATTCGGTACACATGTGTAACAACCCAAGCCGAGTTAAAAAGTGCATTGACCACCTCTTATCATGGCAACGGGGTGTCCGCCATCTTGGTGTTTATGCTCATTTAGCACTGTATGTGCATTGTTTTTTAACAAACTAGTTTTGGATTCGTGCCTTTTATTTCACATCCACCCGGAAGCTTTGTGGCGAGTTCAGGTGGAGGGTTCGGCATGAGGCGAGGACCCGATGGATGCCGCTTGCGTCTTTAATTATATTTATTTTTCATTAAAACCAGGTTGTTGTTTTTACGTTGTATCCTGTTAAAATGTTTACTAAAACTTGCAACTTTCTTTTTTACCATAAAAACAGGCTTAAAGACACAAACTTCATTCTAAGATGTAAACTGTATAAAGAGATAAAAGTAACGTCGTAATGTTTAATAATCTAAGATACCAGCTCAAGAGCTGCGACAGGGTTTCCCTTTCTCATTTCATCATTAGATGTAGGAGCTGTAAACACACAAATGCAGCTTAAGCAGCTGAAACTGGTCGTCCTGAGGCTGCAAAACCGAACCAATCCATCAGAGACGGCAGGAAAAGCAGGAGTGGAGGAAAAATAACAAAGCAGCGGGTTAGCGCTGCAATATTAAATACCTCAAGCGTCCACAGAGGAGAAGAGTTTTGCTTTCTGCAGGATCATTTCCATGATACACAGATGCTTATACATAAAACATGTTTTGCAAGTTGGGAGTTTCTGAAGGCTAAAGAGTGGAACATTTATCAGAGGACAAGTTGACGTAGCTACGCTAAAGGTCTGGAAAAGCATCTTTTTTCAGTTTAATAGGGACGAAAATTTTAACAACCTTGTCTTGTCTTGCTGTGCATGAGATACGTGCATGAGATACGTGCAGTACAGATGATGTTTGCAAACACCAGGAAGCAGCAATCCTAACCCGGCTAAATGCCACAAAATAAATGTGATTTAAACCAAAGTTACTAAATGGGAATGTATGAAAAACACCGTCCACTTCGGAGCTTCTAATCCTAAAGCACGCGCGCACACACACACGCACACTCATGTGAAAGCAGAGACTCTGCTGGTTGCAAAGACGTCGCTGATGGATCAACACTCTGGGAGCTAGCAGCCCGAAACAGAAATCAAGTCTTGTAGGGGTGTGACGATATGCTTTTGTCCCGATTCGATTACGTTTTTTTTGGGTGCCGATTCAATTTAAATTTCGATTCTCACAATTTTTCGATATTGCTGATTTTTGGAGATTAAAAACAAAATAAATGTATAAAACTTGTGTTTTTGCTCGTCATTTTTCTTGATTTTAATTAGAAAAAAAAACATCACAGAAGCCAGATCACCATTCTGCTACTATAATGCCCAAGAAGACAAGTAAAAAGATCAATAAAAACAATAAAAATGACAAATTTTATAATGGATTATTTTTATTTGTTTGAAAAGAAAATCAATTTTTTTAACTATTTTAAAATTGTGAAGCAAAAAAAATCCCAATTTTCGATTTTTTGATTTGATTTTTCCACCCCGAATGTCTTGCTTTGTCCTTTTTGTGGTCAAAACTTTAATTCAAGCTCTAAAAAAGGACTCTTATTCTCCTACGACTCTGCTTTTGTTTGTAATGAATCATGAAGGTGCTGCTAGTTTCCATGGCGATGAAGGATGTTTGATCGTGAAACATTTACTCTTCCTTTCATATTATAAAAGCCTTCCCTTCTACCTGGATCCTCAGTGTTTCTAAAGGGATTTCTGGGTCTATCCATGGAATTTATTGATGCTGAACACTGACAGGTGTTCAACTTCAGCATCGGCCGATGCTTCCTGAGACATTAAGAGATTAGCATCTATTAAAACACCTGGAAAACTGCTCAGCTGCTCTTCAGACGTCACTTTACTCATTCCTACATGAACCGGGCTGCTGTCATCTGGTTTCAGTGACACTTGAGAGGTTTTCTTTCACCACACAACAAATATCTGTTGCGTTTCAGGTGAATTTACAGACTCAGTAACACTTATCCTGATTCTGGTACTTCTGCAGTAACGTCACCCCGCTTTCCATTTAGACCAAGATCACACACTCAGCTCTCATAGATGCCAAGATAAAATTTCAGGGAGGCAGATAAACTAAATACCTGGGTTTGTCTCTCAGCCTCTCCGTTGAGGAGTGGGAGGAGAGGTCAGAGTGGTGTCCCCGTCTGTCGTCCTGTGGAGAGTAAGAGCGGTACGACTCGATCTCAGAGATATCTGCAAAACACGACAAACCAGATGAAAAGTGTGACCTTTCTGAGGCCGAATGAAAGAAAGGAACCCAGTAAAAACACTCGACTTTCACCTTGATGCTCGTGTTTAGTAATATACATGATAATTTACTCCACATTGACGGCCCAAAAGCAGATAAAACAAGGTGGTTCCAGAGAAAATAAGGCCAGATCGCTACTTACAATTAAAGTACTCCGGGGGAGCTGTATTCATTACCAGATCCGAGGATCTTAAACGTGACAAGGAGAACTGAAACTCAATGAGGTTTTTTAACAATTTAGCATCCAGGTGGAATATCTCAGTCACATATCAATGCAAAACAAAATGCATACACAGATGACGAGTCATTTAATGCTTAAATTCTCTGACATGCTCCATGATCTTTACAAAGAGGGATGCTGAAGCCTCCAACCAGCAGAAAGCAGATGGCTGCTGCAGCAAGAACCTGAACATAATGAAATTCTGTCATATCCAACAGCAGGATTATGATTGGGGATTAGATCACCCTGCTAGAGGCCAGTGAACACTTTCACACATGAAAACACACACACACACCAAACCAAACGAAGTGGGTCATAAGTCTTTGGGCTATTCCCCCCCCCCCCCCCCTCCCCTCCCTCCCTGCAACGAACAATCCACTCACACCACTTATCTAGATTGGTTGTGACCAATCAGAGCATGCCATGTGGTCATGTGACATTAAAACCAGGTATAAAGGAGTGAGGAAACCATGAGGGTGGAGGAATTATGATGATCGTTGGTGAATCTCTGGTGTTAGTACTGCTCTCCACATGAAATAATATTTAAATACAACTAAAAAGTGATGTGAGTAAAACCTTTATTTAATGAGCTTAGATTGACAGATACAGCAAAATTTAATTTCAACAAAGATTTTTTTTTTTTTTTTTTAAATCAGATGATTTCATATGAAGTTCACATGCAGTGGGGTTTTCTATATGATGATGAAGATGATGATGATGATGACAGCCACTCGCCAGGTGTGCTTTCACACTGGATAGGTCCTGCTGCTTTTCAGTTTCGAATGTCTCTCACCATCGAGCTCCGAGTCGCTGTCCACCATCGGCGGGACTCGGATCAGCACCTGTCGCCTGTCTCTCTGCACTACCAGCTGCAGCCTCCCGCGGGACTTCTCGATCAGCTTCCCCGCGTCGCTCAGAGACAGGTTTTCCGTCACCGTGCCGTTGATCTGAGAACAACAGGGTCACATGATTAGGATCTTGGAATTGGCTGCAATGAAATAAGGAAAATAATTAAGTGCTGAGCTACCTTCAGTATGATGTCACCCTCCTGCAGGTTGCCGCCTCTACCAGCGAGGCCGGTGCTGGTCATCTCCTTGATGAAGAGCTGGCTGCCCAGACGAAGACCATATTCTATAAAAACAAAATTTTTGTTAATTTTGCTTTGTATCAAAGATTCATTCTGACAGAAAAAAATTAATTTTTGGTCAAAATTTTGTCATAATTTACTCATCTGACTTAGTTTTATCCAAAATCTACAGTGGATTTAGTTTAGTGTATTATTGTAAGTATTATAATAGTGTAGTATCATAAGTATTATAATATTATTATAAGTGTATCTAATATCTTTAAAGGTTTTTCTAGATTTTCTGAAATCATCATTTACAGCTGGACAGAATGACATGTTAAAGTGCCAGAGTTTTGCGCCTCCTGAAGACGGCTGATTCAGAACCAGTTCTGCATGCTGTCTCTTCTCTGAGTGCTCTCCAGACAGTAAAAGTCAGTCCAATGTTGACTCGTTTCATCAGTTATTCTGTCTCTTCTCTCTCTCTGTTTTCTTTAAGTGATAAGTGTAGTTTTTCAGCCTCGGGACTCCAGGAATGTGCAAAATGAAACATTGTAACTTGAGAAAGAGTCGAGTCACAGATGTTTAAGGTTGGAAATGTATTTAGTGTTGCTTTGATGCTTGATGGCCTGAATTCAGTTGTTATTGTTTCAATCCCAGTTTTCTGTAACTGAAGAAAGGAAAAAAAAAAAAAATTCCTGACACTGATGTTTTTAAAATTTGTGCCATCACTAGCTGACAACTCTTTCCTGTACTCTCCTCTCCCAACTGGTCAAGTCAGATGGTGATCCTTCCTGTTTCTGGTTCTGCTGGACGCTTTCTTTCCTATTAAAATGGGAGTTTTACATCACTGCCAAGACGTTTCTCAGGATGGGGGATTGAATCAGAGAAGATTTGATGCAATTTGTTGGTTTCCTTACTTGGGTAGTTAATTTTTGTGGATTGGCCGATATGATATATAAAAAAAAAAAAAAAGCAAAAACCCTGAAAATGAAGGGAACTTAAAAAAAACAAAAAAAACAACAAAAAAAAAAACTTGTCATTGTTGTTAAGATTATTTCCATTCAATGATTTTAAAATCCATTTAAATCATTTACAAAACATTTAATCTTTGTAACACCCTTCATCATTTTATAACCCTTAAATGATCTTATGTATTCAAGGTTCTCCATTGGCTTCCTCTTTCTTTAGATGTATTTCTTTCTTTTTTTTCTTCTTTTTTTTAAAAAAATAAACAGAGGCCTAACTATGGTAACGGGACCACCACCAGACAAGACCTTGTGGTATCTCTTAGGGTGCATTCACATCAGAATATTCCACTTGACTCAGTCCGGTTGGGACTCGGCTCAGTTGTAGGGGGGGTGTATCCATGCAGGCCGAGGTCACTTTAATACTGTATTAAACCCACCTTTAGTCAAACGAGCCAAACCATTAGAATAATATATCTTCATTCTCGCCAGAGGTGGCGCTGCTCGAGTATTTAGCAAAGAGAGGACAAGACCTGGATGAAGAAGAAAAAAACTTCCTCCACTTGCAAGCTAAACATGGAGATGAAACTATCGCTGTTTTAGGTTTTTTATTTTGTCTGATGCAAGTATCCTGCAGAAATACACTGAACAACGGACGCAGTACGAACACCAGATGAGGCAGAGGACCCTTAACGCCATTGATGAAATACGACACCACATACAAGAAGTGACTTTCCACTTCTTCCATAAATGGAAGTAAATTAATTTTTTTGTATTTATTTATTTGGTTTTTAGCACTTTTGAAACTATGACAACTACTGGTAGGTGAAATAAAACTAAAAATAGCGGTGACATTATTTACATCTGATGAAGTCGATCCCAAAGCGAATCAGTTATTGATCACATGATGACTGATGACCTTAGATCAGGGGGGTCAAACTCCAGTCCTTCGAGGGCCGGTATCCGGCAGGTTTTTGTTGTTTCCCTCCACCAACACAGCTGATTCAAATCAAATGCATCCAGCAGCTTCTTGTCAACCTGTTTTTAAGTTTTGGGCAGGTGTGTTGGAGAATGGAGACAGCAAAAACCTTCAGAATACCGGCCCTCGAGGACTGGAGTTCGACACCTGTGCCTTAGATGCTCGGTTTGCGTCTCACCTTCGTTGGGATGATTCTTCAGCAGAAGCACATTCAGAGGTTTCTCCAGAGGCTCCAGGTCCCGTCCGGGGCGGGGCAGAGGGATGGGTGCGGCAGCAGGAGATGGCGAGCGGTCCAGGCGGTCCCTGCTCCCGCTTCTTTTCATTGGATCGTTGTACCTCCTCGGGTCGCCTGTTGCGCGGTCACGTCCCCGTTCGAAGCTGTGGTCGCGCCCATGTGCTCGTCCCGGGCTGTGGCCGTCTCGACCGTAGCGCAGGTCAGGGCTGTGATTGCGGTCCAGAGCTCTCTCGCTGCGATAGCGGCGGTCTGGACTGTACTCCCGGTCCAGAGTTTGCTCACTACGGTACCTTCTGTCCGGGCTGTAGCGGTCCAGCATCTGGTCGCTCCTGTAGCGGCGATCGGGGCTGCGCTCCTTGTCCAGAACGCGACCTCTACTGCCGTCTCTTCTGTACTGCCGGTCCGGGCTGAGGTTTCTCTCTGAGCTCCTGCCTCGCTCCTGCCGGGCATAGTCGCGCTCGCGGGTTTGGTAGCCAGAATCCCCGTAGCCTCCCCCGCCTCGCTCTTTCTCCAGGCTGTGGTCACGCCCACCGCTGCGGGCGCTATACACGCTGCGGTGGTCCTGATCGTAATAATCGTCATTGTAGTCATTGTTGAAGACTCTGTCGTCGGGGGAAGAAGGTCGGTTCAGCAGGTTGACAGGAACCTTCCTGGGCCTCTTGACGGTCTGAGTTTGTTCACAAAGATTCAGAAGAAATCAATGCAAGATGAATCTTTTATACTTTATAAATAAAAACAAATGTTGCACTTACAATTTTTGCCACTTTGCCACACTTCCTGAGGGTCTGGACCGCGACGGCGTGGGTGGCCCCCTCCATGGGTATGGCGTTCACCTGCACAACTCTGTCCTTCTCACTGGACACAAACACACTGACATGAGCTAAACTAACAGCAGAAACCTGGTTTATTGTGCTTTGGGTGAAAACTCACAACAGCAATCCATCACCAGGCCCTCCTTGCAGGACGTCCGACACCACAATGGACGTCTCACCAGTCTCTTCATTCGGGTTGTCTCGACCTCCAGACACGGCGATGCCAAAACCCATTTTTGGATCCTGTGAAAAAGGAGGGAAAACATAAGGAATCTAGTTGGAGTGAAGCAGTTCGGCACATATAGAGCGCCGTAAAAACATAAGAGACCACTGGAAACCGATCACTTCATCAGGTTTCATCGTTAACAGGTGCAGGTACGGTCAACTGAACAAGTTTCCAGATAAAACTGTTGTTCTTTACAGAAGAACTTGAAAGGAAATGACTGGATGTCAAAATAAAGGGGTAGCAGTGGCTCAGGTGGTAGAGCTGGCCGTCCTGTGACCAGGAGGTCTGCGGATCAAATGCTGCTCCCCTTTGCTGTCCCTCCAAAGGCAACAAAAGCCGGTCACTAGTAGAGCATTGCATCTGGCAAGAAACATGTGCCCAAGTACAACTGTGCCGATGATTTGTTGTGGCAACCCCACTGGTGGCAAAAGCCAAAAGGAAAACAACTGTATTTGAAAATAAGGGAATGATCTGGTGCTTGCAGAACTTGATTAAAAAAAAAAAAAAAAAAACTGATAATATTTTGAGTGAATAGTATTCAGAATCGATTATTGCATTTGTAATCACGGCTCTCCAACAGCTTCACGTCACTGTTGGGAAACTTTCTATCGCTCTTTCTGCAGAAGAATCAAATGGCTCAGCTTTACTTGATGGTTTGCGACCATCCAGCTTCCTTTTTTCAAAAGGAAAACATTTTTCTGCTCGTCTGGGTTGGAAAATACAGACTTAGCAGAAGTAAGCCAATATTTATCCAGGATAACTTTGTTTTTGGCGCCCTGCGATGGACTGGTGAGCTGTCCAGGGTGTACCCTGCCTTTCGCTCAAAGCCTGCTGGGTTAGGATAATGGGTGAACTTTATAATGCCAAAAACAAACACCACCCATCTCACCCATCAAACCAGACACCATCCTAGCTGGTGTCTGGTTTGTAGACCAGTCCATGTCTCCGCCTAACCATGAGACAACTGGTTGTTGGACAAAACTGAAAATTGGACTCAAGAGTAGACAGTTTTACTCCAGTCCTCTACAGTTCAGTGTCACAGCTGTGGTGGAGGGGTGGACCCAAAGGCAGGGTACGGAGGCAGGATGAAGACGTTTTAATACAGAAAACTTAACACAACAGTAAACAAACACAAAGGACCAGCAATGGGAACAGAAACCAAGGGGTATAAATACTGGGAAACCAAACAAGACACAGGTGTAAAGAATCGACCAATGAGTCCAGGTGCAGCTAATGAACAGGAACAAAGGCTAAACAAGAAACAAGACACAAGGGAACTAAACAAGGAAGAGTACCAACTAAAACAGGAAAACAAATGGAACCAGCGAGAGGATTTGTGAAGCGCTGGATGCTGCAGGTTTAAAGCCTGGATCCGATGCCATGCGTCGCTCCTTTGTGATTTGCTAATTACAACATTTTGAATCAAAATCTTGATTAAGTGACGATAAATCGTTTAGCTCCACGTTGGCCTCG
Organism: Telmatherina bonti; assembly: GCF_933228915.1. NCBI lineage: Eukaryota > Metazoa > Chordata > Actinopteri > Atheriniformes > Telmatherinidae > Telmatherina > Telmatherina bonti. The sequence continues at coordinate 29,926,782 of NC_136615.1, forward strand.
GTCAGATGGTTGTAGCCAGCAGAACCTTTCTATTGCAAAGTTTGGTTGAGGACAGATAATCTGAGCTCGCCGTGACTGGTTATGGATTACAGCAACCTGATTGGTTCTTCAGAAGGCATGTCAAATGTGGGACAATGGTTTTTACTCGTCCATCTGACTTATAGTTTCAGACTTGCCGAATTAATCCATGCATGCAGATTTTATTTGTACCCGTGTTAGTTGTTACAAAATGCACGTCTCAATTAGCTCCCACAGTATTAAACTTTTTCATGCGTGAATTAATAAAAGAAACAATGCAACATTTTTTTTTTTTTTTTTTTTAAATACAGTATTTTACCTCTACGGAATAATACCTTTGTTTATTTGTGATATTTAGAATTTATCATGATTTACGATTTATTTTATTGTATTCTATAATATCTATAAGATAATATATAATCATAATTATATTGTGTACATCTTCTATAAAATATAGCTGTATATATTTTTTTTATTTATCATTGCGTAATTACATTACGTTCAATTATATCATATTTTTTTACTCTCCAATGAGTGGAAACTTATTGGATGACTCACTAACATCCACTGGAGTGGTGTATTTACAAAAATACCATCCTCATTCATGAATATGCAAGAAAAAAGCATGTAAATAGGTGTCCACTACAGGGCTACTATGCATGAAAGGGTAAACACACACTCTGATTCGGTTTGTTTCACACTGACAAAGGCGTTTTATGGCTTTTTCATTCATCGGTTTCCAACCGTTCTCACCGTCCATGCCACTCCACTCTCAGTTCGCCTCCATGTTTCTCCTCATGTCAGCCTGCAGTTCTGCAGAGATGACTTTGCAGGACGGATTTTATTTTGGGTGATAATATTCAGATGCTGATTTAAGTATTCTGGTCATATTCCAGAGTTGAACGCAGGTCTTCATCATGTCAGCAGTGATTCTTCATTAGCATTCATCTGCACTTCACTTTTCCTTTTTTTTACAAATAATCCTCATTCTGACGGCTTCTCGCTTCTTTAGAAATAAATTATTCTACCTGCTTCTGCTCCACTTTGCCCAGATGAGATTAAGTTAGAGATTTGATGACCCTGTCTCTTTATCCTCTCCCCTCCAGCCGTATTAAAAAAAAAAAAACAAAAAAAAAAACACAATTCACCACTTCCCTCTGTCTCTAGCAGATGGCTGTGGAGGCAGAGGGGGGGTGAAAGTCGGAGCAGACAGGCAAATACCAGAAGATGAGCGATCCTTTTTCTGCTAATACAGTAATAAAATAACCATTTAATGTTATTAAAACGTTGGAAAACCTGGATGCTGCCATAAAGTCCATTTAAAGTGACCTGAAGGTTTAATTGCAACCCGAGAACAAAGCCGTCATGAGTCAGACAACTTAAAAAAATTACTTTTTTATTAAAGTAAAATGATGAAAATCTCCAGTGTGAGGTAAAAGCAGCTTTAAAATGACCCAGAAGTGAACCAAGAAAGGCCGGATTTCAAAGTGCAGCGCGTTTCATTTTATCACTTCTCTCACACATCATTTTCACATGATATTAATTTCACAATTTTCACCTAAATATGGTTTGTATGGATAAAAGACCTGGTTTAGACCAACCATTTCACTGGTACACCTTTACTGGCCACTCACTGATGTAACAGGACTGTTTTTGTTGCAGAATCATCTGCTGCTGGAGGAAATTACGGCTTCTAACAGTAAGTGGATTTGCAAGTGGTCTGGATTTGCTGGATCTATAGTAGGGGTGGGAAAATCAAATTTAAAAATAGAATATTGGGATTTTTTGCGTCACAATTTTAAAGTTGATTTTTTTTTTTTCAAGTAAAAAAAAAACCATTCTAAATTTTTTGTCATTTTTATTGTTTTAACCTTCATCACACTACATGAAAAAATAATTTTTTCCTTATAAAACTGCAATATTTTTCACTAACAGAAAAAAAACATGCCTACCTGTTTCAAAAGCACATATCTTTGTTTATTGTTGTAATAAAGAATGAAAAAATATGTTCATAATGTCTTTTTCATTGTCTTTTGCATATATTTCTTGTAAAAAAAAAAAAAAAAAGAAAGAAAAAGTAACACACAAACAAAACTTTATTTACAGTTTTTCTTTGGAAGTTTTTACTGGTGAAGATCTGGGGTGTATTCTACCAACACGAATCGATCGTCCTGCTCTGTCCACCTTTGCATCTTTTACATGGTCCGCATATCGATTAGTCTCGCGGACAAACAGAGCAATGGTCTCTTTGTTGAAGAAGAGCTCAAACAGTTTCCCTTCAGACACATCAGTGTCTTCTAAATGTGGCACTGCAGGTTCACCAACAGCGAACTGTGTTGCTGTATTTTGGTGCATTCATGCGCCGGCAGCGTGTTGAAGGATAATTCATCTTTTTTATTGTCTTCTTGGGCGTTAAAGCAGCAAAATGACGGTCTGGCTACTGTGTTGACTTTTCTAACTGAATTCAAGAAAAACGACGAGCAAAAGAAAAGTTTTGTACATATGTTTTTTTTTTGTTTTTAATCTACAAAAATCAGCAATATTGAAAAATTGAGAGAATCGCAATTTAAATCGAACCGGCATCCAAAAAAAAATGGGAAAAGCATATCGTCACAGCCCTGATCTATAGCAATAATCGCAACCTGAAATGATTATTAACAGCAAGAATCTTTGTTATCCTAAAACAACACTGAGGAGGGTAAAGCAGTGACAGAGGCCTAGGTTGAAGTAAATAAAAATAAAATAAATCTACCAGGGTCTCTAGAGTCGAAGGGGAAACAACTTATCAAAACAAAACGGAAAAAACAACTAAATATTGAAATATCTCAGGAAGTTTGGCATTCTGAATGAAGAGCACAGCATTCATCCACAAATACGAAGAAGTGGAAGACATTTTTGTTGGAAAAATCCGATCAGTTTCTTCGTTACGCCTCGAACCATCCCAGACACGGGAACAATCTGGAAGCCACCCCCCCAGATGTTCTGGCTAAAACCTGAAGCCTTTAGGGAAGATGCGTCCCGAACTGTGCATCATTCTGGGTCACCAGATCTCCAGTAATGTTTAACCAATTCTGGGTCTACAATGAAAATATTGTTGTAAATAATTATATAAAATACTGTAAGTGGCCTGTAAAACAGAGCTGGAATGAGCTCTCCATCAGTAGATGGATGCAGTTACGGATGTTTATGCAATGGAAAAGTTGGCTTTTTTTGAAAAAAATAAAGTTTATTTTTTAAAAACATGAACAAAAGATGCTTTCCACCAGATTCAGCCTTCGCTAGTTTCCATCTGCAGCCCTTTCCAGCCTGAGGACCAAAGGACGTTCCTTTCTCAGGACATAGGAGAAATGGACGACCTTCATCTTGAAACCTGAAGACGCCGCGAACTGCTCACATCGACGGATCACAAGACATTAAAAACTCTACATTACGCTTCAGAAACATCGCACATGATCTGTCTGATCCGTCATTTAAAAGTTATTTGGATTGAGATGCAGCTGAACCTGTTTTTCCCCCAATCAGATCATAGAGGAGAAGAATTAATCCAGTTTTCTGTGTTTACTAAAAATAAAAGCAACAGATTTCTCCTCCTTATTTGTCCACATATGACCTGTGAGCAGCTTGCAGATCCCCGAGTCGGCTGCAAACTAAACGTGTGAATCGTTTTCTGGCTTTCTTTGCTGGTAACGTCATGAAGTCCAAAAGTTCCTTTCTGCCTCCATTTATATCCTCCGTCACCGTTTCTCCTTGACGTCTGAATATGATCACACTGCTCAAATACTCTGCAACCAGAGGAGATTTAATCTGTTGGTTCAAGCCTTTATTGGTAAATGGACTGCAGTAATAAAGCTCCCTGATCAAAGTGCTCTATTGTACACAGTTCTAGTTGATGCTGCTGCTCGTCGGTGTTCGACTTTAAGCTGCAGAGAATCACGATCAAACAGCACAATGAGAGTCCAGCAGGTGCTCTCAGCAGCAGAAGCAACACATTATCTGCTGGAAAACGGCAGAAGAGATGAAAAAGTGGCCGAACGGAGCCGAGTGACAGCTGGCTGCGGACGGGTTGACATGCAGGGGTCACATGTCTGCGGTAGGAGGACATTTTTTTTTTTTTTTTTTGCACTAAATCTGCTTTTCCAGCTTCAGCGAGCTGCAGGAGAGACAATGAGCTCATCAGGGTGATTACCTCAGCTCAACTGGTTTCTGCTCACACAGTCGCACACGTGACTTTAACAGCATCAGACCTGGATTTGGATTTTGGGCTGGCGATGAGATGTGGTGCAGATTCCACATGTTTAAAGTCAAGAGGATGTTAAAGCACGTCAGTGGAGACGTGGCGGCTCCAACCGTCTTCATCAGGTTACGATGAAGCTGTTTTTAACCATGGAAAGCTGATGATAAATGTCACGGTTGATGGAACGACTCCTCGGTCTGAGCAAAGATGTTTGTTTCTCTTAAGTGAATAAAATGATCATTTATCTCACTTATGAGCTTCTGCAGGTACAGAAATACAGAATATTTATACAAGCTGCAGAAAATGTCACATTTTACTCTACAAAAAAACTTATTTTTGCCTTTTTTTTTTTTTTACTTGTCTAACTTCTAGATGCTAAACTTCTATGAGGATAAAACTTATTAACTTTTCCTTTTATACATTATTTTATTTGAGATTTTTGACTGGAAATTGTTAAAAAAAAAAAATATCTGCCCTTGTGACTTTGGTGCCTTGATGTTTCAATATTTTTTAACTTTTTAATGTTGGCACTTTGTTGGCACAAATTTTTTTTTAAAATTTTTCTTCTTTCTTTTTTTTTTTAACAATAAGAAAAAGAACTAAAATTTTTTTAAACAAATGGTTTAGATAATAGTTTATAATTTAGTAAAAATAGTTAATTGGTCAAAACTAAAGCAGTTGTGAGACTACGATGACTTATTTTAAGTATTCTGAAGATAAACTAAGAGAAAACACGGTAGGTTTATTTTAGTATTTTTCCTCACAAGATTTATTATTATCACTGAGAAATTTATTCTAAAAAATAAAGGTTTTAATGGATAATCTAAAGAATTAATATATAATAAATCTAATAATTCATTTAATTTTTTTAAATTAAAATAAAGGACATCTAAAATCTGGTGGCTTTCCATTTCCCTCTGCTGTCTTAACACACAAAAATATTGGTTTAAAAGCTCTGCAGAGCGTTGGGGCCAACAGCTCAATGTTTTTACGTTTGGGTTGGGTGTGCAGGTGCAGGAGGACTCACCCGGTGCAGGGTCACCGTGTACTGCTCCCACACTGTCTCCTCCATGACTGGGTTCTGCAGAGAGAAAAGGAAAAGATTACTATGGGTGGTCTCATTTCTCAGAACAGATTAACAATGTATTATGTGATGTAACAACAAAGCCTGTTCATTAGCCTATGCTTTTGTTACACAACCAGGAACCACAGGAACAATGACAGGTCTCTGGTGGGCTGCAAACGGCAAGTCTGTCAGTATAAACTTTTTGTTTTGCTCATTAAATATTCATTTGAACACTGAAACGTCATCAGCCTTCTTTTAAAAAAAAAAGAAAAAAGAAAAAGTGTTTTAAATAATCCAGGATGAAAGCGCATCTTTGTTTCATGAAGCCGACAAGTTGCACGAAGCAGAACCTGCTAAAAGTAGTTTGTTCACAGATGACTAAAGCGAAAAGTCCTCCTGCATGAAAATCAATGCAAAAGAAAAGAAAAAAAAAGGTTTCTTTCATCTTCACAAAACTCCTGATGTCATCCTCCGTCCTTTGAAAAATGAAGTCATTTTAATACCAAATAATCTCTTTTCCAACACTTCAAAGCATTTCTACATCCCACATTTCAAACAAAACTAAATACAGCTCAAACAAAAAGGGTCCATTACAGTGCCAGTCGGGTCCAGCTGCCCGGCCAAGACCCAGATCTGATCAAATCTGCGCGACGGTAGCAGAATCTCACTCACGAGTCCCTGCAGGATGCGGATGGTCTTGACCGCGTGGGCCCATTTCCTGTGCAGGCTGAGGACGGTCTTCATTGCCGGGGCGCTCTTAGTTTTTTCTCCCTATCTCCGTCTGTCCCTGCTCACCGCCAGCGGTGCTCTGGCAGGCTGATGTGCGCCACAGCCTCCTCCATGGCCACAGCTGCACAACCACCAGCAGCTCTCTCCCTGCATCTGCCCGCCTAACTGCCTTTGACGTAAGAGGGATTCTGCTGGCCTACATTCAGCACAAATCCCACCGTCTGCAGGAAGTGTAAACATGCAGACGCACCGAGTCCTGCGCAGCCACGCTCTGATTAAACGTTTACATGTTCTACAAATACAACAAAACATGCGGTTTGTTCTGGGTTTCTCCGTCTGCTTGGCGCTGAAAATCCATCTGCTGCGCCGCGGACGTTTAAAACCCTGAAAGCAACAAGATCAGAGTTCAGATCTGAGTTTGTACAACAATGAAGGTTTCTTCTGATGTGGGTTTTTGGGATAATTAGATTGGAAAATGAAGTGCTGAGACGTCAGGCTCAGGCTTAGTGAAACAAGGGCATGAGTGGTGCTGGCAGCACACCCATCATAACCCATTTTTTTTTATCTTCTGAACAACATGGGGAAACATTGGGACCAGTGCCAGGAGCAGACTGCAGAGCGCCAGCAGGGCTGTGCACACTGGAAAACACTGAATATTTCCAAAACAATTGCAACTAAGTGTCACAAAAACACCCCACAAGAGAAAAAATACAAGGCAGGAGAAAATATTAACTCATGAAAATAAAAGAAATCATTTTGAATAACGCTTTGCACAAGGCCAAAACAGTTTAGCCCAGTCTGTCTCCTTGTTCTGTGCGATATGACTGTGATGGCTACTCGCAGGCAGGCCTCCTGGATAAGTCGTAGTCTCCTGAGTGTGGACCATTACATAACAAAGCACAAACATTTCCACTAATGAGGAGAGAGACTGAAATACTGGGTCATACTCGCAGGATGTGACTTAGAAAAACAATTCTTTAAAGGCAAAACCTCAGGAAGCTGCAGAAAAACGAGCCTTGTTTACGTGATAAAACATGCGAGCGTCGGATTCGGGTGGAAACTGACTGGAAAGGTAGTCACGGATGTAGATTATATTTCCACACGTTTAATCCTTTACATCATTGTTTAATTCAGCGCCGTTTCCCTGACAAACAGAACAGGGGAGCAAATGAGGCGTTTTTTGTTTTTTCTTCTTCATTTAAGAGATTATAAACACATCCATGTCCTCAGATCAGGCTGAAAAACGTTTCAGCTCCATTTGTCGTCCATCAAGTAATTTGATATTTAAATAACCTTTTCAGCTGCAAATCTCCATTTCTGAAAAGTCAGAGTAGGGCTGCTCGATTATGACAAAATTTATAATCATGATTATTTTGACTGAAATTGAGATCTTGATAATTTAACACAATTATCCAGTATTTATAAACAACGCTGTGCGTCATGGTGTTCCTGACTCCGTCTCGTGCATTATAACCGTCTAATGCACGGCTCAGAGTTGTTTAATCCGCTTTTACCGTTTATATAGGAACTATTTTACGTTGGCCTCGATGTACGTTTTATACCAAACAACCGCTGTCAGGCGTTTCTCTCATTCTCCTGTTAAAAGACAGCTGATCTGAACCAGCTGGTTAACGCGTTGCTATGGCAACGCCACCTGACGGAGGGATATTACAGTGTTTAACTTGCTGAACTATGTATAGGAAAATAATGCAGCCAGTTGTCACTGACAATGGTATAAACTATGTTTAGGTGAACTTCCACAACCTACTGCAGTTATTCTACATTGACCTGCAGCCGGAGCCGACTGAGACTGGCCGCCTGGGAGTGCTTTAGGACGGGAGAGGCTCCCGCTGCTCTTTCCTTACAGTAACTGCAGAACAATATGTGTCTTCAAGTCAGTCGCCAAAACACCAGAAACGTCTCTAATAACTCCAGTAAAAGTTGCTAGATTTGTCGCTTTTAACAAAAAAAGTTGCCAGATTTAGCGAGAAAGTCGCCAAGTTGGCAACAGTGTCTGAATGAAAGCGGCTGTGGGAGGAGTTTACAGCACAGCGCTGCAATGCCAGAGATGCTCGATTAGCAGCTGAAGACAGCAGGAGAGGAAACTGCAAAGAGAAAAATAATCACACCCTTTTATTTCGATGATCATTGAAAACCAAGATCGAAACTGAGATTACAAACCGATTAAATTAAAGCAAAAGCCCACGTGGTTTTCCGACTCAACCATAAACTACACATCAGTGTGAACATTTCTCTCCCCTGAATAACATGCTACACATCTAAGAAAGCTGAAAGAAAAAAAAACAAAAAAAAAAACAAGTCAGTGTGAAAAAAGAGAATAAAAACAGAAATCCAGATGCTGAGTTTTAAAACATTATGCAGAAAACTTAAATAAACGAATAAATACAAAGTAAAGACAGATTTTTCATTCCGAATCTTAACAACTCGAGTTGTTTACAAAAGAAAAAAAAAAAAAATCAGGGTATTAAACATAAACTGTGTATAAAAGATGGGCGTAGACTCCGTGTCGTCTCACCCGTAAAATACAAATATGGGCAAAGAGGTGGAGCTGAGTGGGGGGCTGTGAGCATCATGGTGGATGATTGACATCGAACGAACTCCAAGCTGAGTTAAGAGCTAACCCAGAGCTGGCTAACCAGCTAATGGAGGGAAGGTGGGCTAAAGCTAAGTCACGCTGTTAACCAGCTAAAACCCGCGGTTTTTCTACATTCCTCCTCCTTGCAACGGGATATCGGGTACCTGTCAATCAAAAGGACACGCACCTAAATATGCCTAATCTGCAAATAAATGCTGAAAGACGTGAAAAGGTTCATCACATTTTGCTACGTTTACACAACAGGCAAAAAGCTAGCTTAGCGGTTTGATAACACCGAGGCTAACAGAGCGGGTTTTACATCCACACTGATCTTTCATCAGAGTCCGACCAGGAAATTCTTCACCTAGGTGGATTTGGGTCCTTCCTCTGGAGCGACCACTTTCCTGCTTTCTCCTTCTGGAATCCACCGACACCATTTTCACCTCTTTGCCTCATTCAGACACAACAAACTTTGATTGGAAGGAGGAAGGAAAAGTAGCAGAAAGCAGAGCCATTGTGTTTACAGAGGGGGGCGGTGGGAGGGCGTGAAGAAAAGCGTCTCAGGTCACATGACCCCATAAGAGACGGATCCGCTCCTGCAAGGTTACAATGTCTGGTTTCTGAAGAGGGCACCCCCCCCTCGGAGCACGTCAAGATCTGTACACTGACCCCAGATATCATCCATTATCACTCAGATGAGACTCATGTTACCATGAGTAACTTTTACACCCCTTATATCCCTTTAATATGTAATAAGCTTAATGCAATGATCTGCAAAGTATTTACTCTCAATGTTTCACTGAAAACACCCCAAATACAGAATAGATGAAAAAACTGAATTCTGTGATGTTTTTCTCTTTTCATAAATAAAAAAATGCAGGCTGGTTTTAACAATCAGAGGCAAATAACTCGAGACAGACTGAAAAAAGTCAGAAAATATGCAGTGGCGTCATAAAGCATCAGTCTTTCAGAAGTAAAGACAGTCAGGTTCACAGCTCTGATACGCTGATACGTTCAATAATTACAGTAATATTGATAAGATTATGGCTTTTTATCCTCTGCAGTATATAGAATAAAAACTCAAGAACAAAGCTAAAACCACCATGAAATGGCGTAAATCTCACGTCCTTATTCAGTAGTTTATTAACAACAAAGCATAAATCTGAAGTGAAAATATCCCACATTCAGAAAGCAACCATTAGTGACACAATTTATTGCTAAAAAAAACAACAACAAATATGTGTTTGGATGCAGATACACACACCTCCATCTATGGACCTTGACTCATTTCAGATATTATTGGAAAACTGTTCTGGGATCTGGCAACCCCAAAATAAAAACACATCTGATGCAAAACTTACACTTTGGAGCCAAAGTCAACATCAGTGACGATATGATGGGACATCAGGTCGCGCATGAGAAAGTCTCATTCCTGCTAAATCATGTTAAGGTTTCAGAGGAACAAACCATCATAATGGCTACGGTTACATGATGTTTTTTAAGAGGGAATTAAATCATTCCAAATAAACTGATTCTCCTACAAGTTTACATGAAAATAATAATTCTGAATTAAGGTTTACATGAAACACATCCTTATTAATTCCTCTTTAAAGCGGCGGGTTGGGAAGGGTTCTGATTGGACAGAGGGTGAACGTGACGTATGACGTATACCGGAAATAAACAAAGTTGGCTCCCTGCTTCTCGTCTTTTCAGTTGTAACTTGTAAAAACTACATAATAAGCACCAGTTTCGCCGCTATTTTTATTATAAATGTGAAGCATCAGCTCAACACCAGCATACTACTTCACTTTTAGCAGCAACTGAGAAGGAGAAGAAAGATAGACCACCGAACACGGGAGGCAAAACAACGCGCGTCATCGGGACAGGACGAGGTAACGAGCATGCTCAGAACGACCTGAATTAACTTAGAGCGCAATGAAGGTTTACATGACAGAGGAATTAAATAGTTCGCAATTAAAATTGTGAATAAACCAGACACTTACATCGGAATATGTTAAAATTCCTATAGAAATTAGCATTAGGAATTAGGTGTTTACATGGTCGTTTTTCATCAGTTTGAAGCAGAATTAACTTTTATTCGGAATTAAAATTCTCATCTAAACGTAGCAAATGAGACGACAGTAAACCAGGGGTGGGCATTTCCAGTCCTTGGAGGTTGCAGTTCCGTAAGTGTTCAGAGTTTCCCTGCTGCAACACACTTGACGCACATCAAATCTAATTAGCGGACTGGTACGGAGTAGGGTTGCACAATTAACTGCGTTTTGCTCGTGATCACGATTTTGGTGGCCATAATTAAATAAACCTGATAATCAATATATTTACAATCAAAACAGGAGCTCTGCTGCATGTGTCTGATCACTCAGGTTCTCAACCAGTAGTCTGCCCACCACCAGGAGGCAAACGCGTGGTGAAGGCTTCATTTAGCTGCCTAAATACCAAGCGCGCACACCTTTTACCCGCAGACAGTTCAGTATCGTTGGATTGGTCAGACATTTGAGGTGGGCGTGGTTAACACAGAAAAAGCATGAAGCGGTAAGATGCAGCTTTCGCATTTTTCCTGTTGCAGGTAAAACGGATTGTTTTGGTTAAACAGCTGATCGAGGTGCTAAAAAAATACCAACATTTTTACAACACATGGAGTTAAAATACACAAACCCCACCGCGTGCACAACCTGCTCTGCTGTGGACAAAGTTGCTCGTTAAATATGATATAAGCAGCTTCATTGCACAAAAAGCAGACATCACCGCCCGTATTGAAGCTTCAGCTGAAGCTTCTTGCGGAGGATGTAACAAGTTTCAGACTGATGACAGCTAGTCATTTCGAGAATGGAAAATACAGCTGCATCAAAACACTGCATAAGAAATATGAGAACCCTTCATGTAATTATTTCTCTAAAGGGGCGTTGCCTGCGCTGTATGAACAACGTATATAATCCATTATAAATTCATTTTTATTGTTATTATTAATCTTTTTACTTGTCTTCTTGGGCATTATAGCAGCAGAATGATGGACTGGCTACTGTGTTTTTTCCTAATTGAAATGAATAAAAATGACGAGTAAAAACAGACAGAAAGCATATCGTCACTGCCCTACTATACATTTTGTAATCAAGAACAATAAGAAATATAGTCAGTCCCCTCAGTTTACTGTAAATCTGTAAAAACTCTGACCAACCCAAATGTTCAGACCCAAATGGAGTTGTATATTTCTTGTATTTTGTAAGTTTCTTCTCCCCTAATCCCCCTCCTGCAGCGCATACCTGATAGCCACACCCTGCATATAAACAGCGTGTGAGGATGAAAATACAAAGTAGTAAAGAAGAAACTTGGAAGGATTTCTCAGACTCTGTTTATTTGCCTCCTCCTGCTAAACAACTGAGAAAGAGAAAATTGTTGGTGGGAAAAGTTGCAAATAAAAAAAAGCCTTAGATCACGCAAGGAGCAAAACCAGGAGGAGCCAAGACAGGGTGCTATTTACAGATCTTGCCAGCTCTCCAACATTACCTACCTCAGCTAGTGCAGCTCTCTGCACCACTCTGCTAATCAGTCATTGATATGAGTCAGCAGGGATACTCCTAACACTTGTAGGACTGCACCCCGGAGGACCGGAAATGCCCACCCCTGGTCTAAGCTCATAAACATTACAAAGTACAGTTTAAAGATTACAGGCATAAAAATAAACATGACACAAACAGAATATTTAGATAACACTACGTAAACATACAGATGCAATCAAGTCAGTTTTGTTGTTTCTCCCGGGAATATCCAAAACTACTCACCAACAAATCCCCATCCCTTCTACTATTTATTATATGAAGGTTTGGTTGGATTTGGTGTAATAATAAGGAAAAAAATTAAAATAAACTGTCATCTTAAATTATTAAACCCCTAAAAGTGACAAATTTGGTTGAGTTGAGCAAGTCTTATGTTATTCAAGTGGTTTATTTCAAATAAAAGTATCTGTAATTGATGTAGGATGATTTTATAGCAGTGATTTGAGCCTTGAAGGTCACCAGATGGTGCAAATGCATCAGTTTAAGACATGAGAGATAAAAAAAAAAAGACAGTGGATTGAAAAAAATGGCTAAGAAAAAAAAAATCATACCACTAGTCATAACAAAGCCTAAATAATGAGTAAATACAAAACAAAAAACCTGATAGAAATGTGCCCTAATGCCTAAAAGTTGACAGAAAGCCTTCATCAACCAGCCTGCATGTAAACCTGCGTGGAGACAAAGGTTGATCAATCATGCCCTCTACTGGCAGGATGGCGACATTACACCGCTTAAACTGGGAAAATAAATAAACAGGCAAACAAAGTAATTACTGCGAGACTGCTGGTTTTAGACTGGGAATGGACTGGGAATGGCTGACTGTTCCCAGATGACAAGGATTTATCATTTAGAGAAAAAACAAAACAAAACAAAAAATAACAACAAGACAATAAAACCCAACAGACGATCAGCTTTTTGTGAGAATGAGACAAAAAAAAAAAATCATAAATAAAAGCCAAACGGTTCTTATAAAGAGTAAAAAATAATTTTAAAGCAGATTTTTATTAACTTTTATTCCGTTTTCCCCCCCTAATTAAAACATTGATATAATCGACGGCGACAGCAGCAGCAGGTGCGGCAGGATGCAACAGGCTTCAGCAGGGATTCATGGAAACTCTCCAACACCCGTCTTTCTCCCCATTAACACACACACACACACACACACACACACACACACACACAAAACTCCACTAAAACCAGCATGTGTTTCACAAACATTTCCATCTATCCCAGCCCTTTGAAACAAGACAACATGAACGCATACTTACGGTGAAATAGTGAGTAGCGTATCTGCTCAAAGAGAGCAGGCCCCCTCCGTTCACTGGCATCACGCACTTTGAACTGTCCCGGACTGGTACCAAAGATTTCACCCAAACAGACACAACTTCAGCGCTTCCGGTGCGTCAGACAAACTTATCACGTAACCAATAAAACAAAGTTTTTAAAAAAATAAGTAAAAAAAATTTTTTTAAGACTTTACTGACTCACTTTATATGACGCACTTTGGTCCCTTAATACATTAACATTAAACATCCGGGCAAAAATTAGCGCCGAGCAGCTCCTAGCTTGGTCAGATTATACCAAGTTTCAGCACGGGGGGGAATCATCTACAGCAACAACCACAAATCACAGTTTTGTCCAACAACACCTTATCATTTTTATACTAAGTAGTTGAATAAATGCCACCGTTAATACTGAGATAATAACAGTGTATATGTAGTTTCATAGCAGGGTGGAAGTTTTGATACAGATTAAATGGATCCGTCCAGAATTCCCATTGATTTTTAGTGAGCCTGCTGTGAAGCTCTGAGACGGAACAAAAACAACAATATGACGGAGAAAAACAAAAAGAGCAACCTAGCATTTCAGTCTATTTCTGGGAAGATTAAAATACATGACTCATAACCGACAGCAGCAGCTTTTTAAAAAGGCAAAAATAATGTAGATTCAGTGTGGGTAAAATAAAGCACTTTGAGCAAAGAGATAAGAAAAAGACAGGAAAAGTTTATCTTAAATAGGAAAACGTTCCTTGATTGCTGCCACAAATTAAAGCTTGACTAAATCCACTGTTTTATGACCAACTTATGTTAAAATATGTTTAAAAACTGAGAAGACTGTATAAAAACAGCATTAAATCAAATGCACACAGTGGATGAGCTTCAGCTATTACTGTGTAAAAAATAGTTAAGACACCATAAAAGTCAAGAGAATTACGGGAAATTATTACATAATAACCTACTGGAAACTGTCCAGTATCTCCAATATGACATGAAACATTTGTTTTCACGTCCTTGAGTGTTACCGAAGAGTCTGACCACACCTTTGACTACCTCGACAGCAACAAATTGCATAAAATGACAACATATTCTCTGAACAATGAGTCAACGCAGTAAAACCAGCACATTCCCACATTCCACATCCACTAGAAAACTGCTAAGTTGGCCTTAAAATAGGCCATCCTCATGCAAAACAGCCCTGCTGACCTGAATATTTTGTGTGTCCAAGTCATTAAAACAATGAAGCTTTCTGGATGCAACATGTTTCTGTGGTTAATCATCATCCCGGACGCATGAAAGGGTCACTGCAGTGTGGCTGCACTCAGATAAAGAAGTCTGGGAAACTGAGTCACTGAACTTTAAAAATAATCACCCCGAAGCAGTTTTACTCACGATTTCCCAACTATTTTTAGAATTTCATTGCATTTTTAATGATGAATATGATGCTCATTTGAGCTCATTTGAGTTCAACCCGGCTGTTTTATTTGACAATCTTCATCGCTCCGGTACATGTAAAAAGGCTGATTGTACTGCATGATTCACAGGAAAAAAAAGCAGACTGTGTGAGAATTCATCCAACTATCTCTGTGGGAGATCATCATCCATATATGTCCAGCTTTACCAGATGAGGCTGCTGTGGTTTTATTACAGCAAAGTCTGGAAATGTCACTACAAGTAAACACAGTCTTCATTTTAGTGTATTTCTGCCACATTTAGCTCCCCTAGTGAGAGGACCTACAGTGAATTTACCTGCATAAACAGACTGAAACATACAACAACTTAAAATATACATAAACTTATATCACTATATATAAATATGTACTTAAATGACTAAGTTTTGACATAATGATTTATCACTAAGAACAACTGAGCCCATCGCAGTGTGGTCAAAAGCAAACAGTAGTTATTTGACTTTAATGTTTAACATTTGCATGTATTTTAACATGTGAAATCCTTGTAATAGTGTCAGAAAAACACCTAAAACACACATAACCTGAGTAAATGAAGAATTCCTCCACAACAGCGAGGCTGACATGAATGCTGCAGGGCATCTACAGACATGTAGAGACATCAGAGACATCTTTTCAGCGTCAAAAATGTTCTGTGTTTCTATGCTTGAATAAACTGGATGATAAACGTGAAATTTTGATCCCCACCTGTTGGTTTTCCCCTCTTTTATAGAAGACCATACTAACAAGGATTCAATGCACATACATGCTATTAATCACCTTTAGCAACAAAAATAATTTCTAAACATTAAATGTTTGCACCAAAACACACTTTTACTCTTGTTTTGTGGGCATTAAAGGTATAAACGGACCCTGGTCCTGCTTGACTGTTACGTTTTTTTATTAAAGCAGGTGATTACGTGTCTTTTTTCAGCCTTTGTAAAGTTTATATGGGACTACAAGAAATAAAAGATGGGTTTTTGTCTTTAAAAAAAAAAAAAAATGGCATCCTATTATATTCCAAAGTTTTCCAGAAATCTTTTTTCCTTTCTCCTGGACATTACGGGTCTAAATAACAAATAATTCAATGTAAAAAGCCTGAATTAAAGCAAAAGCAAAATGGAAGGTCAAGTATTATTGAGCCTTGGTGCCTTTTAAAACCATTAGAAGTTTATTTTAAGGAATGCCCCTTGAGATGTACCATCTCGTTTTCGAGGGGGTCCAAAAACCTAAAACAATACATTATAAAATCAACAATTACACAAATTATACACAAAACAATATTTAAGATACAGACAAAACAAGACAAACTTGCTCACTTCTACAAGGTGAGCGTAGGAGTTAAACTCATTAAACTTATTCTGGATTAGATCAATAACGTTCTTTATAAATATCAGAAAGTAAAAACTAGAAGAAAGCGCCGTGAACCAAGCCAGATGCTGAAGATGCTGAAACTCCAGACGTATGTGCTGCTAACAGAGAAAGTTGCACGTCTGCTTGCATCAGTCTCACCTGAACAGGTTTTATTGTGCTCGGCTGTAATAACATGCTAACATGCTGTTAGAACTCCGCACAGCAGCTAATTCCACACCCTAAACACACCCACGCTCCCACTCCAGCACCTGTTTGCAAACCATCTGGCTCACATGATACTTTTACTTGCACTGCTATTTTCAGGTCTGTTAGCTTAGCAGCTAGCAGTGAATTCCCTCCCATTTCTGCCTCCCTCTCTCCCTCCTGCCCATCAACGTCTAGAGCTTCAGTCCCTCCTTTAGCAACAATCAGACTTTTAATAAGTGTTTTATCTTGGTGCATTAGAGGGAAGGTTAACTCAACTGGAAGCTTTAGAAAGTGCCAGAGGCCTGAGAATTTGGGCTTTTAAAGGCCTGAGTGTTTCTCTGGGTGGAAAGCACGGCGGGAGGGAAGAAAAAAACAAAAACAGAACAAAAACATACCATCATGATAGCGGAGCAGCTTCTGGACGAGAGGCGGCGAAGATACAAGTACTGGGCTTCTCTGGACCAGCAGAACTTGCGGCTGGACTTGAGCAGGTCAGTGCTGGTCTGGTCAGAGCACGCCTGGTCCCTGTGCACAGAAGACAAACCAGACTGTAAATCGTCGCTAAACCCTGCAATTATACGTTTCCTAAATGATGCGACCCGGCCGGTTCTATCAAATCAGCTCTATACAAATCGTTTCTATAATGCATGCTGCCGTCTTCAAAGTTTAATCTGCAGAGGGGTTCTGAAATATTTAAAGGGCACGTCTCAGCGGTCATGTTGTCAAGTGTCAACTCTTCAACACAAAGTCTGGGGGGTTTGAGACACATGGGCATTCGCCAGGCAGAGCGGCTATTTTTAGAAGCCATGAAAATGAGTTGGACTCTTTAAAACTTGCTGGAGTTGTGTAATCCCCGATTCAAGCCTGCGTCCACTTTCATTATCACTTTCTATGGTAATCTGTTACTTAATTCACAAGTGATGCTAGATGAGAGATTATGCACTTCTGCAGAGATTAAAGGATCTTCAATCTGATGGAAAAGCTAAAAAACTGTACATGAGGCATCTTAACCACACAAGGATCAGAGAAGAGATGAAGCTTCAAACATTTAGGGGGGAAAAAAACAAAAAAACAAAAAACAAACAAGGCACATGTTTCTCACCCGTGTCTGGCTCGGAGTTGGACCAGACTCGCAGAAGGAGGCCAGACTCGTGCAGATGATAATCTCAAACATATTCCACAGATTATAATCTGCAGTCTCACTTTAAGAGAAGCAACTCTGACCGAATCACTGCCAACATGTGGCAAACATGTTCTCTCCCAACGCTACACAGCCTTTATTCCATCCCCCCTGCCTCCCAGTGTCATGGCAACCACTCAGTGATATGGTGCTGTAGGAGTCAGGAGAGCATGACTAAACCTGCTGCTGCGTCTGCTTCAGGCGAAGATCCCCAACCATGAGGAAGAGCTCCGTTTCTCCAGAAACACCTGGGCGAAACGCCGTCTCTGTGCAGCATTTGCACAGAGACGGCCTCTTAAAGTTCCCGTGACAACGGCAGTCGAGCGTTTTAGCGCTGTACTTGAACAAGACAGTGGCCAGGCAGTTGGAGAAGGAGCTGTCCTGACATTTACGCCTCCTTCCATTTGCCTCGGAGGTCTGGACTCGGAGCTGGGAATGACATCACGCCCATGGTGACCGCGTTGCAGCGGCGACTCGGAAACTGGAAGGATTTTCCTCACTGACCGCGCCACTATCATCCTGCTGCTAACATGACCTTATGCTGAGTTGTCTGTAGCAGCTTTAATGATGTGTGGGACTAATTTAACCCTTAAACTCCAAGAATTTTCCTCCTTTTTTAAAATTAAAATGGAAAAATACACGTTGTGGTTCAACTCTTGTCAGATTATGAGGCTAAATATGATGTAAGATGAATATTAGTGGTCACTGAACCATAACAGTCAACAGGAAACAACCAAACTGAAATTATTACTAACCTTTGTAGAAATAACACACAGATCAAAGGTGACCAAGACTTTCCTCATCTGCACATCGTTCGCTCACATCGTGGATTTCAGGGGAAAAATATTTGCATTTTAAAAAAAAATAACACACACACACTCCTGAAAGTATTTACATATTTTTACCATTTCCAGTTATATGCTAACATTTACCGACTGTCCTCACAACTCCACCTCGGCTGGTTTTTGGCTCCTTCTAAATAACGTTTTCACTGTAAAACAGCCGAAGAGGAACAATATTTCTCATGTTTTCAGACAAAGTTCTTCCTG
The DNA here is from genome assembly GCF_933228915.1 of Telmatherina bonti. NCBI lineage: Eukaryota > Metazoa > Chordata > Actinopteri > Atheriniformes > Telmatherinidae > Telmatherina > Telmatherina bonti. The sequence continues at coordinate 29,945,514 of NC_136615.1, forward strand.
CTCGCTTGTTGATCTTTGGCTGCTCCTGATTGGACATGACAGTCTGTTTAAGTGATCTGATTGGACTAAAGTTTGGCAGGAAATAGTTTAACCATGTAGAGATAGAGGTCTTATAGCAAAATGATGCGGATCAAGCCGATACACGTATTTTTATGATTCTTGCCCATTTTGAATAAAGACTTTTTATTCAATCCACTTTGAGTGCCTGGACCTGGATTTTCTCCATTTTTTGGATTCAGTCCTTTCTCCATGATGATGGGGATCTTTTTTAATTTGCCAATACAGTAAATAATGTATAATGTTATCTTGCTTCACTTATTGTGGATCGGAGTCTCTGCATCAACGCTACATTTCACAGCTGGATAGCAAACCTCCTGGACACGACAGAAATGACTGAAAAACATACGTAGATCAATGAAAGTGTAACTTATCGATTAAAATACACACCACAGAGTTACACACTACTGTTCCTGACAATGTAAGCACTAGTGCTCAGGAGAGCCGACGATCTAGCAGAGTTTTAAGGGTTAAAGTGACAAAGAAGGCAACAACAAAATGCTTTTTACTGCAAATATCACCTCTTTATGAAGGTTGGATCTGGTGTCATTCCACATCAGGAATCTCACTTTACAGGGAAGTTTTAGCTGATTTTTTCCATCTGAAGAGGGGAAATGCCATCTAGCCATTTTATTTTAATGAGCCAAGATCCAGAAGATCCACAAGCTGTAAAATTTCTTCGTTTGTTTAAATAAATGTCATGAAAAGTAAAATAAACAGTGCGATAAAAGCTGAAACAAAGCGCTAGCTTACGTTACGCCGTACGGATCATTTCTAACCCGGATTTATGAATGCCGATTAGAATAATCAGCATAACTTGTGCATAAAAACCAAAATTAGAGTTTGATCTGAATTAGTGTGTTTGGATGAGAATCTTTCTACTGGACTGTATGACGCCTTTTCCTTCTGATCCGGCTTTTGATACGAACCTCCCAAAGCTAAAGAGGCAGAGTGAAACGGCCTGGAAGCATCGGCCTGGCAGCCATGACGAGAACTGACTAAACTCTCTTTACGTGCTGAGAAAATGCTGTCCAACAACTCTGTGCAGCAACAACACTCAAAGTGAAGCTGGAGTTCAAGTGGAAGTGGAATTCATGCAGATAACCAGGTTCATGGTATTACTCATAACATTTTATCTCAGGCATGCTACGGTAAGTTGTTAACAGCGTAGAATAAACATGGTGGGAGTCTTTTTGGTCCATTTTGGCTGATCCATGCCGACTGTTTCACACTCTTCCTCGACCTCATGAGGATCCCCGATGAGGCGAAGAAGCAGCATTTAGGAAAAGGCAGGATGCAGTTTCTCTTATTTTTTTCTGGTTACAAGCTTACTGTCTCCACCTCCATCAACCAGTTCATTCTGGTTAGACATAAACAAGCCGGCTCTTTTCTCCCTTTGTTGTTCAGCTGTTCGCAGTATTTACATGCTGTAATTATGCGAATGCATGATGGTTTCCATTGTCAGCTGCTTCCTTTCCGGAGCAAAGAGACCTGACAGGAAACAATGCAGCATGTCAGCCTTATTGTTTGTAATCTGATTTTCCTCCAAGCAGCATTTCCTACTGCAGCTACTTCATGTTACACACAGACACGATGGGGAACTGGAACCTGGAGTTCACCGAGTATGACCACAACAACATTACTGGCAAGGTTTGGTGTAGAAGCGTCCATCTAAATGCAGCATTTGGTTCAATCAGAAGGCGATTAAACAGCCCAGTCGAACCTCTGAGGAAACTGATTTTAGCTGATTGGCAGGAGATGACGTTTAAGCATTTAATATCCAGAACTGGGCAGGAAATCCAACCCCGAGTTGGATGGCATTTCAGGTCGTAATAGGTTCATGTAAAGGTTACAGAAACATTTAGTATTTAAGTTGTTGTTTGCAGGCTTTTCATATAATTTAAAACTTCAGTTTGGTTTCCTCAAACCAAAACAGGAAGGAAAAAAAAAAAAAAAATCTTGTTGAAAAGTTTGTTTCAGAGTCACAAACTCAATGTGTGTAATGAATTTACTTAATACCAAAAAAAAGTTACATGATTAAGAATATTTCCATTTACAACCCTCGTGTAAAAGAGACCATCATCCCAAACCAATATGTTAAACTGGTCCAGTTTAAACAGAGGACTTGTAAAGCCAGATAAAACAAAAGAAGAATTTAAAACATACATTTAATTTTAAAAAAAAATTAGATTAAAATAACTACAACAAATTTAATATAAAAAAATTTGATTAAAGAAAATACTATAATATTAAATATTTAAAAATAATAAAGCAAAAAAAATTAATTTAAAAAATCGGTTTTGTTGATATAAATAAAATATTTACAGAACACAACTGAACATTTTATCTATGATAAAAAAACAAAAAAACATGCATCACATATCTGGCTTTCCTACTTTGTGGATTATCATTTTTCAGGTTGATTTTTAATGCAGCGAGTAGAGCCATTAACAAAATGACATTCACTCCTCTACTACGGCAAAAACTGATGAAAGCATCTATGTGGCCGACAACTGATGTGTTGAATCCACCTGTTCCCGTCCAGACGTCGGGCTTTACAGGCTAAATCTGTCCTGATCAGCATCCATTTCATTTCTACAAAGCAAACTCACCCCGGGGGTCTCCAGAGTTTTCTACCAGGTGGGAGAAGCTCCCGCTTGTTGAGGGGTACAACCCCCATCGCTGCTTGCATGATCGTGATGAACTTCTTGAACTTCATCTTTCAATTCTCCTTTAACAGCATCACTTGGACTTCATCGCCATGACAACTGCCTCGCTTCCATCTCTTTCAACCAAGCGCAAAACCAGAAGCGTCTCCAAACGTCTACTCATCTCCTCCTGAATCATCAAGACCGTATGACTTCTCCGTTCTCACACCTCAGTGCAGCAACATCACCATGACAACAAGCGGCGGCTCCAGCATCCAGATCCGCTAGGTTCCCGCGGCGTGGCTACTACGAGACCTGCGTCCGAGCTCGACTGACAGATGTCCTTTTGGCTTCTGCGAGCGAAGGAGGATGAAAGGAAAACAGAAGCGGCCACGTTGTTGCCAGGGGATGGGCTGGCCGAGGGGGGATGACGGCACGTCACTCTTACATAATTCTGAAGCTTCTCTGGGCATTACACTAATGAAAATTCAGCTTCTGCCGCCGCCACCACCACCAGCACCGCCGCCACTGTCACTGCTGCGGCTGCAGCTGCCGGGATAATTGTGGTACTAAGCCCTGACAGATCATGCATGCTCCCCGCCCCCTTCTCCTATAATCCCCCCCATCCAGGCTTAGTCTTCTCCCCACTTACACACGACCCATCTACTTCACCCTTGCACCCCCCCTCTTTGGACCATGACTAAACCCCTTTTGGAAGCCTAAACAACCGTCACTCAGCACTCTGAAGCAGTTCTTCATCATGCCGTTCCTTGACTACATCCACAAGAAACAAACTGTTCTGCTCCATCTTTTTTTGGTTTATTTATTAGTTTAAAAAAGCACAAAAAAAAAATCAGCATTTTTAAGCATAGCTGTCAGATTATGGGGCTAAAATGAAGCAAAATTAACATATTAGCTATAAATTCGCAGATCAACACTGACAGTCATTCATCATCAGCGCGGCGTTTTTTTTTTTCACGTCTTGTATTTTGGTAGAAAGAATATCTGCTTTGGAACAAACAAACATATTTACATATTTACACTATTTCCTCCAGGAGTTTTCAGCCTTTTACAGTATTTAATGCTACTATTTACAGACTATCCTCAGCTTATTTCTGGCACCACTGTGCAGAGAAAACCTCTGGTTTTATTTATTCCAGACATCAGGAGCATTATTTTTCACCTTTTCAGACAAAACTTTCTGCTAACTTGTTGAAATTTTGCTCCTGATTGGACGTTACCGTCAACTTCAGCTCTCTGATTGGTGGAAACCTTGACAGGAAGTGGTTTCATCATAATTTCCAGGTTGAAATCGAGGTCTCTTACAATACAATACAACTTTATTTATAACGCACTAACCCTAAAAACAACAACGTTGACCAAAGTGCCACATTGTGGGGGATTAAAAAAAATAAAATAAAAACAGAATAAATAACATACATAAGGACAACTTAATTGTAGATATCTAAAAACAATGAAAAAAAAAAAAAAAGCTATCAATTTGAAACAATCGAAATAAAATCCGATCTAAAAAGTCAACTTATTGTGCAGAAAAAAACTGCTTAAACAAATCTTCAGTAAAGATGTAAAAGCAGATACGGTGGAGGCCCGTCTAACGTGTAAATCAAATCAAACTTGATTTCTATAGAACTTTTTGTGCTTAAAAACAAAGTGTTTTACATAAAACAATTTACATCAAAACAAATAAAAACACACACACACACATACACTCATAGTCCCCTTTCACCCACCCACAACAACCCTCACCCATGCCCTATTAGCCCCTATAACAGTTAAAAGAAGATGAATAGCCAGGTACATGTGTACCAGATGTGCACCAGTGTAAAGGAAGCTCATTCCACAGTTTAGGTGCTGCAACTGCAAACGCTCTTAGCAACAACGTACAGATAGTGATTTTTTTTATTACCAAAATATAATAAATAATGGGGATATCATGCATCAGTGTGGATGCATAAAGTCACAGAATACCTACATTTTCCAGGTGGATTGTAAACCTTCTGGACGGGATATAAATGCCATAAAAGGCATTTATAAAAGGCAATCTATTGATCGCAGTTGAACCAAAGAGTAACAAAATATGGTTCCTGAGAAGCTGAGATGGGGGATTGAAGGGGGGATCGAAGTCATGACTCGATGCAATCAGTTGGTTTCTATTACAGGATATGTCTGAATTGGCTTGAAATGATGTGTATGTTGAATTGTGTATGTAAAGTGCCCTGTGACAACATTGTTGTGAAGTGGCGCTAAACAAATAAAGTTGAATTGAACTGAATTGAAACTGTTGACAATATTCGCGCCAGCGCTCAGAAGTCTCGGCGTTCTGGTGGAGTTTTACGGGTTAAGTCCAGAAAGGAGGAAACATTCTGCCAACCCAAATGCAGAGATGAACACAAACGCTTTCACATGGATTAAACATGCACACAAGTGTCAACCTAAATCAGGCCTCTGGCTTCCTCTCAGTTTCAAAATGCATGTTTTTTTTTTTTCTCCCACTGCAAGACAATACACTTCAGCTCCACTTGCAGCTTATTGCAACTTCGCTCTGACCTTGCATACCAGCTTACCTCCATTTGTAGTGTTAACATTTTCACACATTTTGCAACTATTCGCATTTCTAAACAAACTTCAATAATGCATCTCCAGCTCGTGATACAAGCGCGCTCCTCCTCTCCCAGGCTGCTGAAAACTGCCTGTGTGCATGGCACGCCACTGCACGGATTAAATGTCTGCATCTTGTCATCCTCCTGAGTCACCAGATGACAGCAGGTTACCATGTCCTGAGAGGTTTCAAATGATAAAAAATAAAAGATAAAAAAAAAATAATAATCTTTGTGCTCTCTTGATGAGCTGCCAGCCAATATAACTCTGAACAGGATTTATATATCCGAGCAGCTTGGATGTCTGGATTACGGGCTCTGGATGGTTGTGCCATGAGAGCTGCTGCAGATTTCACTGAGCAGGAAAAATCCCTCAGGGAGGGGGGGCGGAAAATGGCAGCAGCACAGTGGGGGAGATGCAAAAACAAAAAAAACATCTATTTTAGAAACTCTGGGAAACAGCAGCAAAGGGGAGACGATGCTCGACCCTGTGCCGTCTCCGTCGGACCGCTCCAGATTAATGAGCAGCCAGCAGATACAGCAGCAACAGGTTTTATCACCCCCCCCCCCCCCCCCCAACACCTCGCAGTGATCTCACAGAGTATCAAAGCAAAGAGGCCTCCAGATCTCCAGGCAAACCTGTGCAGACCTGATCCCACATTAACACTGATGAAAGAACACTTCTTTATGGCTCATCGTCAGGAAGTGTGTCAACCGATTTCACAATGAGACACTGAAATTAAACCAATCAATCATTTATTTTTATTTTTTACACTTCAGAGCAACTCAAAGTGCTTTATATTAAATAAACTAGAAAAGCACTTGGAGAGCACAGACCTCCACCAAGCAGCTCATTTCCACCATACAGTGATTTCCAGCTGATGTTCTGGTCCTACATCTTTTATGGATCCACTATCAGATTCCAGATACATTGATAATGGATTCACAGTGTCTTTGCTATGTTGTGATGTTTGTTGCATGTTTATATCTTCATGTCTTCTCTTGCAGAGTTGAAAACTCCAAAGTCGCAATTCTTCCCTGTTCTGGATGGTAGTCTCCAGATTGTCACTGGGATCCACATCTATCTTTGATATCTTGTAAAACGTGTTGGGAACTTCTCACCATTTTATATGCAGATATAGTGAGAATGGTCCTATCCCATGATGAGGAACAATCCTTTAAAACATTCCTGGATCCAGATGGTGATCCGGATCATTCCCACAATGGGATCCAAGTCAGACAAAGACCCGTTGTCAGAAAACCATCATGAAAATCTGTCCAGTAGCTTTGGAGTAAAGCTGCTGACAGACAGACGCTGATCTCTAGGGGTGGGAAAATTGAATCAGAAAAATTGAAAATTGGGATTTTTTTTTGCTTCACAATTTTAAAATCAAGTTTTTGTAAAAAAAAAAAAAATAAATTAATTAATTAATAAATAACCCATTATAAAATCTGTCATTTTTATTGATCTTTTTACTTGTCTTCTTGGGCATTATAGCAGCAGAATGATGGTCTGGCTACTGTATTGTTTATTTTAAATATAATTTTTTTAAAATGAGAAGAAAAAAATTAAATTTTATACATTTTTTTTGGTTTTTAATCTACAAAAATCAGCAATATCAAATAAATTGTGAGAATTGCAATTAAAATAGAATTGGCGCGGACAAAAGCATATCGTCACAGTGATCTCCTTGTTCTAAATTAGTATAAATAAATAAATGTAAAAAAAGATTTTACATACATAAAATAAATGAATATATTTTATAGATTGAATTTGATCCTCCATTTATTTCTGTAGATTTTGCTTCCGGGCAGCCAGATCTCTGTAAGAGGACTAACGGTTTTCCAAGATTCATGAAGGTTTTGTTTGCAGCTGTTTTACAACTTTTCAATCCAGTTCATTTTCTGAGGAATTTTTTTAAAATCTGAGTGATGAATCACTGAAGCATAAAAAGACACCAAACACAAGGGATGAACAAGTGTTGTGGACACACACACACACACACACACACACACACACACACACACACACACACACACACACACACACACACACACACACACACACACACACACACACACACACACACACACACACACACACACACACACACACACACACACACACACACACACACACACACACACACACACACACACACACACACACACACACACACAAAATGTCAGCAAAGAACCCATTTTAGATGAGCACGTTGCAACTTTCTGACCTTAAAAATACACGTTTTACTGCTTTTGGTGATACAATGACATTTATTATGCAGATTCCTGAAATCACTGTTGACCTGCAGCTTCCTGAGGCTGAGAAACTGCAACACACACGCATACGCACACACAGGGCATTTTGAGCGTGCACGGTGGCTCATCCATCAAGTAAACACAGGAGGAAATTATCTGAGGTTGAGAGAAAAAGGAAGACAGAGCAAACTTAACAAGAGTAAAGATCAGATTGATTTTTACAGACTGGAGAGATCTCAGAGAAGAGACAGGATGAAAGACAGATGCTGTATTAGCTGGTATTATTCTTTTACTTATTTCTTTTTTCTTTTCTTTGTTTTTTTTTTTTTTACTTTTACTCTTCCAAGTGAATCATACAGGCATAGATGAGTTGAAATGAAATGAAATACTTTATACGAAGGGAAATTGTATTGTTTTAGTAGCCCTTTTCTCATGTGCTAAGCTAGTTTTGCGTCTACTTATGTTTACATCAGCCAAAGGAGTAAAATATCAGCATATCCAGTGATGTTGCTAGGTACGCGTCCTGCATCTCTGACTTATTTTGGACCATAGACCGTATATGAAAGATGGATGGAGACTTCGGTGGTTAAAAGTGAAGCCGATGCTGAAGTGCATAAAACTGCAGTTCCCCCTTCATCCACTAGGGGCTGCAAAACAGAGCAAATCCCCATAGACTCCCATGTTAAAAAGACCAACTTCACAGCAGAAATACACATGGTTACAGCCTGGTTCAAAGATCCATTTTCGGTTTAATAGGTCAGGTTTACCTTCATGACAACTGTGGGGGGAGTGAATTTTTTTCAAAGTCGCCCGTTTAAAAGTAATTTAATCTCGAAGTTCGGCATATGTAGGGGTGTGTCCTTTTGATTGACAGCTACCAATCTGCAGCTTCCAGTCAGAAGAACGTAGAACAACCCTGGTTTTTAGCCAGTTAACAACATGACTTAGCTTTAGCCCGCTTACCTCCCTTAGCTGGTTATTTCCAGGTTAGCTCGGTTAGCTCTTAGCTACAGAAAGCTCGGCGTTCGTTCGATGTCAATCATCCACCATGATGCTCACAGCCCCCCACTCAGCTCCACCTCTTTGCCCATATTTGTATTTTCCGGGTGAGACGAAGCGCATGCCTCTGCCAAGATGGCGATGGTAGGAACTGCCCACCGAGCTTCAATTCAGCTCTTCAGAAACCTATGGGTGACATCACAGAGGCTCCGTCCATCTTTTTATATACAGTCTATGTTTAGGACGTAATAAACTCAGTATCGATGCATCCCGGTGACGCACCTCATTTTGTCTCTGAATAACGGCGCATCATGAACAACAACTTGTGTTTAAAACAGTAACTTGCAAAAGAAACGTTGTCAGAGCAGACAAGCACTGTGTCAACCCTCTGCTCATCTAAAGGACGCACAAGCGTGATCCCTGAACCCACTGTGCTGCGACATGCGAGTATAGTCGCTACCATAACAACCATCCAGTCGCCACGGATTTCATTTCAACAATGAAAGATCCAAACTTCATGGTAAATAAACTCACATTTATACTACTTAATGAGCTGTAATGAACAATACTTTGAAAGTACTCATTTTGTTATGCTCAGACGGCACCCGCACATACACCCCACTTCCCACGAGATCCAGTTTTTCTCGACTAAGCATGAAAACAAAACCACAAAAATGCTGTAGAAGAAAAGATCCAAATCGTTTGCTGGTCAGCAGTTGGATTTTTCCGCTTCCACGACCTCTGCACCCCCTCAGACTCTAATCAGCCTTCAAAGACTTTAAGAAATAGAATGAGTTTTTTTGTTTTTTTAAATTGGGAACCCATTGCTCAAACCGCCTGTAGGTCCCCATCAACATCGCTGCATATCTGATATTGGATCAAAAACCAACATCATGCAACCCCAGTTGCTGACATCAAACTGTAACTTTAAAAAGACATTTTCATGCTCTACTTCTATAACCATATCATTTTCTCTACGTTGAATGAAGTGTTCACTTACAGCTAAAGCTGTAACACTGACCTTGGGTTCAGACTCTGCAAACACACACTGCTGCTGGCAAACTAATTCAAATTAACGCCACAGCAGGGAGGAGACAAATGCAAAACCAGATCCAGTCACAACTCCACCGCTGGGCCATGGCTCTGGTTTTTCCCCTTCCTCTGGGTTCATGCAGGTAAAGCTTGTTGCATCTTCCACTAGGAGAAAGAACTGTTAAAAACTAAATATAAAAAAAAAAAAAGAAAGTGTTGAATTCACCCAGATTTTTTTTTTTTTTATTTTTTTTATTTTTTTATTTTTTTTACAAAGGCCTTAAATTTAAAAATCTGAATTTAGACTTTTTTTTAAGACCCCGTGGGGACCCGACTGCCTTTACCAAGTAGTTTTTTCAATACTTCATTACCTTTTCAGATCAATAAGTAGTTCTTAACAAATTATCTCAATCAGGTATCATTTTTTTTGCAACTAATCCAAGTAAAAATAAAGCCCAATGATAAAACAGCTCTAATCTGCAAAGCAGGCCAGTTTTCGGAATTAATTTTGCAATAACTATGAAATAAATACATCTGCTTCAGCTTAATATCAAAACAAAAATAAAAAAAACATGAGCAATACAATCCCATGTAACCTGCTGTTAAGATGTAAATAAAAATAATAAATGAAAATGAAATATAAATGACTTATTTCAGATAAGTGAGCTAAATTCAGGCTAAATTTGGAAAAATATTGACAAATAATAAAGATGTAAGGGATTTAAATTGTCGGCACGTTTAATTCACTTCAAATATAATGAAGCAAGTCTATTTCTGAGTTGAGATGTGCATTATGCATGCTGCTTGGGGCTTTTTTTTGTTTTAACAAGTTCCACATTATTAATTATAGAGGAACAAGGATGACTCACCCTGAGGGCTAATTCTTTTTGTCACAGCACATTTTCACTTTTTAATGACTTCTGAGAATGCCCTCTTTCTCTTTTTTCAACAGGGTGAGCAAATTTGGTCGGAGTTGTTTGGTCTTCTTAATGCTTTTACATAAGCAGTTTGTTTCTCTGACCCTTGTCACTTCCCCACGTGTTGTAGTAATGCAGCGCTACAGTGCTACTAAGGCCCGAGGCCATTATGCAATATCCAAATGCAATGCATGTGCAAGCCAGATGGAGGGACACATGCCAACCACAAATCTGTGACATGGTTTGCAGAGAGACGGAGATTGACAGGGATGTGAATCGGTGCACACATGCTCTCTACAAGTGTAATCTGGATCATCAGTCAAAAATGGGAAACAATAAAAAAAAAAAAAGAAAGTAAAAATAAAGAAACAGGCACATTTACGTGGAGACAGAAGCCATTTTTTCCGTGGCAGGTTTCCGTCCAGCAGTGAAACGTGCAAGCAGAGGATTAAGAGCACAGCTCAGCTTCAACACATTTAATTTAAGTCCCACTCCAGCAGTTTCCCCAAATGACTCGTATGTTTGACATGCAAGTGAATCCTGGTTTAAAGTGTGAAAGCAGATGGATCATCTAGCGAACCAAAGGGACGACGGCTTCACAACAACGAGTCAGATTTCACCAGGATTCAGAAGAATAAGCAGAACCACCAAAGATGTCATGCTTATTCCACATGTGGCCGGGCCGTCAGAGGTTCTGTTAGCACAGGGATGTCCAGCTCCGGTCCTCGATGGCCACAATCCTGCAGGTTTTCCATGTATCCCTGCTCCAACACACCTGGCTCAAACTAATCAGCCATTGTGCAGAACTTCATTGGCTGTTGGATCCATTTATTGGAAGCCAGGTGTGTTGGAGCAGGGACACATGGAAAACTTGCAGGACAGCAGATCCTCAAGGACCGACTTTGGACACCCCTGTTTTAGTACAGTATCCCTGTGTATGTTAGGAAACATGTACGTCAGCCTTTTTCTGTTTGCTCAGAAAGTCTGCTTCATTTTGGGAAACGTCAATTCATCAAACGAATTCTGATTTGGATAAAAGAAGCGGACTAGATCCGCCTACAAACACAGGTCTCAGTCCATTTCAAACAGACCAAATTCAGGAAGCGGACTACAAAAAGTCCCTTCCTATATTTGGCCTAGCGTTGCATTGTGGGTCAATACATAGCGATCGCGATAAGAGTCCTCTGCCAATAAAACTAAAATAAAAAAAGACAAAAATTTTATGATTATTTTTATTTATTTGAGAAAAGAAAAACCTTTTTTTTTTTTAAACAAATAAAATCTATTTTAAAATTGTGAAGGAAAAAAAAAATCCCGATATTCAGTTTTTTCTATCAGATTTTTCCACCCCTAATATTTCTAGGGATGTAATTCCTAGTATTTGGTAGATGTTGGGATCATCAAATCAAAAAATAAAAAATCTGGCTTTTTTTTGTTTTAAAATTTTAAAAGCGAATTTTTTTGTTTAAAAAAAAATTTATTTATTTTTTTTTTTTCAATGAAATAAAATAAATCTACTATAAAATGTCATTTTTATTGGTTGTACTGATCTTTTTACTTGTCTTCTTGGGCATTATAGCAGCAGAATGATGGTCTGGCTACTGTGTTGTTTTTTAAACTGAAATCAAGAAAACTACTAGCAAATAAAAGTTTTATGCATTTTTTGGGGGGTTTTTAATCTACGAAAATCAGCAATATCGAAGAATTTTGAGAATCACAATTTAAATCGAATCGGCACCCAAAAAAAATCTGAATCGAATCGAGACAAAAGCATATAGTCACAGCCCTAGTATTTGGTGTTGTATTGCATTATGGGTAAATACAAATTGATGACATTAAGGGTCCTCTGCCTCGTCTGTTGTTCGTACTGCATCCATTGTTGCAGTGTATATCTGCAGGATACTTGCAAAAGACAAAATAGAAAAACCCAAAACAGTGATAGTTTCATCTCAATGTTTGCTTCCAAGAAGAGGAAACAAAGTTTTCTTCTTCATGTTGGTCTTGACACCTTTTTTTTTTTTGCTAAAAATACTAGTGCAGCGCCACCTTTAGCAAAAATGGGGAAATATTACTGTAAAGGTTTGGCTCGATTGACCAAAGTGCAGTGTGAACGAGACCGCATGGATACACCCCTCTACAACTGAGCCGAGTCCCCAACCGGACCGAGTCTAGCAGACTATCCTGATGTGAATGCACCCTTAAATCTCAAAATCTGCTGGTCCAACTAAAAGACCAGATTCCCGAGCATCAAAGGAGCAACCAGTGTATGTGGTGAAATGAGCGGAGGAGTGGAAATCTGATGTCGTGAAACAGCCGCTCCGCAAACATGTCTCAACACACGGGGAGAAGTCTTTAGGACTTTAGTTTACACCCACCTACAACAACAGCATCACAGTTATAAGGATTAAATGTTTCCATTCCGGACAGAGAGGATGGATGGGAGAGGCGTCTATGTGTGACGTTAGTGGTGCCGCTTCGGTTTTGTTGTAGTCTATTATGTTTTATCTATTTTGTTGATTTGAGCAGCACACCTGCCCATCCCTCCTGGTTGTTTTGTCCATCTGTCAACTCCATCTTTCCATCTGGCATCTTTTATTTTGCATTGCGCCCTCTAACCCCAGCATCCGGGTTGTAACAATGTGAAGGAGGGTCACTGAGCCAACGGCCACATTTACATGAGTTTTATTTCCTCTTTAATTCTGAATTAAAGTTCAATCTGCTGTAATGAGATGAAAAATCATCATGTAGACACCCAATTCTGAAAGAAAAAGACTATTCAGAATTAAACCTATGGCTGGTTTATTCTCATTTTAAATCAAAACTGATTAATTCGTCTCACGTAAACGTTACTTCTGCTCCAAGTTATTCCAGTTCTGCGCATGTTCGTTTCTTGCCCCGTCCTACTACACCGTCCCCGGTGTTTTAACTTCATTCTCCTCCTAAACTGCTGACAAAAAAGTGAAGCAATATGCTTGTGTTTACTTCAAAATTCTGCAAAAACGGTTCTTATTATGTGGTTTTCCATGTTGTGTCTGAAAAAGACAAGAAGCAGGAAGTGGAGTTTGTTTATTCCCGGTAGACTATGTACATCACATTTGCCCTCTCTCCAATCAGAACTCTTCATTACCCACTGATCTAAGGCAAAATAAAGTCAAAGCGAACCAACGTGTTTTTACGTCGACCTCAATTTGGAATTATTTCAATGTAAACCCAAAGGAGAATGCTGTAATCCGGAATTATTTTATTCCCAATGAAAAAAAAACTTCATGTAGCCATTAACTGTCCTCATCATACAACACTGGTTGAGAATTTAACCCTGGCACTCAACCAATCAGCTCACAGGTGGAGGGAGGAGCGTCTGTTCACAACCAGACTAACATCTAGATATAGTCATGTGACCTATGTCACATGACTCCTTTTGTTTCCACAAATGCCAGCGCGGCGTTCTGTGCACCAAACAGCAGCAGGTCTTTGGATGAACACCAACATGTCTTGTATTTCTTTAAGTATATTTTAAGTGTTTTTAGAATACAATCCTTTTTGAAGAGAGAGGACCCGTCATGCCGCAACACGTCGAATGACTCGCTGCCTCTCCTGCTGCTCATACCGACAGATTCTGATGCAGACCGCATGTTGTTTGAACACCAAAGTAAAAACATTTCCCTCACATACAACGTGGTTTTCCAAGAAAATGACTGGAGAAACGGGTTGCATTCATCACTGCTTGAGGTTTTGTCTCATTGCATTTTTGGGACTGACAGAAGGACACAAACATATTTGGAATAATGTCATCTTCATAATAAATCTAGTTCTTCCAGGAGAATAAATTGCTTTCTCCAAGTCGGCAACAACTGGGAGCTCTGGTTGCTTCCTATTAAAAGGAAATGTCTGATCTGGTAGTTGCTAAAAAAGTTGTAAAAAATTAATGTTTTGTTAAGACTTTATGAAAGTGGCAGGGGTTCTGTTTGAAATATTCAGACATGGAAGCTGTGGAGTCACAGCATCCACAGATATGAAGCTCAGCCGGTGGAGAGAAATCTGTCCCGGCATCTCCAGAGAAAACACAGTAAACATCAACTTAATGGACATGCCTGCAGACAAAAACAACGTCACACCAGGAGTTTTCAAACTATTTCCAACAATGTGCAATAATTTGTCAGCCATTATCCCTCCTGAACCAGAGATGTCAAACTCTTCTGACACCTCATTTTAATCTGTGCCGTGTTTCCGGCACCATCTCTGAAGCTCTGCAGCTACACTGATCTTCACACTAATACTTCTGTAGGTTTTTGGTTGAATGAACAAATTACAACCGAAGGCCATATTTTTTCTCACAATCAAATAATTCCATGATTTTTCTTCTACTTGCTCAGAAAGAAATTAGACACATTTTTCCGACTGTACGGTTATTTCATCGAGACTGTGGAAAAAGTCCAAAAAAATATGTTTCTTTCTACAAGCTTGTTTGTCAAATGGTAAAGCAGCACAAAAAATGTGTCACACTGAAACTCGCTGCTCACCCTCCCATCCACGTCTATCAGCATGACTCATATCTACATGACCCTGAAGACAAACAGGTTACTTTCATGAAACCACAAGATATGATTCTAAAACCTCTGAGTCAGTATTCACCGACAGGACAACACTGAATGGGTCTCATTTACCTTTTCTACTGTCTTAAACCTGCTTTTACTGCCTCCTGTAGAAAATGACCTGCCCTAAATAAAGAATGTATTCTATCTATGCAAGTAAAAAGAACAGCATGTACAATCATGGTCTAAAAGAAAGCCAACATATACATCAGATCAGTACAGAAGTGCCTGTCAAGATATGTGATGCTGGGTTGTAGTAATTAATCTGGAACACAGATTAATTTAATCACTATTATTTAAAACCATCTTTGAAACACAGACCAGTGGTCCAACTCATCTGGGAATTTCTTAAGGAATATCAGAAATTAAATCCTAAGAAAAAAGTGAAGCTGAGCAGTTTTAGCTTGTTTTATCCAGACAAACTCCCCACATACACCATCTAACCCTTCAGGGGTACCAGAGTGGAAAACTTATTATATTTCACAGATATATTATTTATCCACTTAGAAGGGGTTCTCACCAAGAGCTTTAAAAAACATTTGGCTGTTTCATTTGGTTCTTGCTTTAGCATGGGAGGGTTCAGATCTTCAAAAAGGTCAGTAATGAAAGGATGAACAAATCAAATCTCTGAAACTTTAATATTTAAAATAATGAATTTTGTACTTTTAAAAAAACTGCAACATCACTGTACAAATACTTTGAGTTCATTTAGTAATAAAATGAGAGGCAAAAACCCAGTGAAAGTGTATTATTTCTGCATCCAGTGTCATAATTATTGTAGCCTATCAAACGTCATCTATCATCATCATGAAGGATGGTGTTGGATTTAATATTTTAATACAAGTAGCTACAATAATGTTTTGACGGTCTTTTTGTTTGTGTTGTTTTTCATGTTGTTGCAATTCATGTCTCCAAGGGGGAGAGGTTGCGAGTTTATTTTAAAATGTTTTCTTGTGACAAAGAGGAACACAAAGTTCACCTCTACGTCACAAAAAAAAACCACGTCCTAGTTTTACATAAGGGCGTTTTGAGCCATTTTTTAACCAGAAATTATTAAATTATAAAAATATATATAGAAATTTTAAATATTATGATAGGCAATTTTCACCACAATTAAGTAACACTATGTTGTTTACAACTAAAGAAAAAAAAAGGTAGTGTGCGCTACCCCTTTAAGTTTACAGTTTTTCTGTTTGGGTTGTTGCACTTGCTTTTTGTCTCCATCTTGCTTTGTTTTCTGATCACACTCCCTGTTCTCCTGTTTCCCCTCGTCACGTCCGACATTAAAATTTGACTTAACAGGATTCAAAATAAAAAACACAAAATCAAGTTTCAATGCGAGCCTGACAACCTCCATTAAGCTCTCTGTGGCAAAGCAAATTTCAGCACAATGATCTTAGATTTGTAGTCAAACCATGATACGCATTACTCCTCCTACAAATATAAGAATCCACAATCATATTATCCTTTTAAGGAGCACAAGTATCACCACCAGTATCAACATCAATAAAAAAGAAAGTACCATAAACTAATGGTGTCGTATTTCCAGGAAAAGTGTCAGTATCGACCATCCCTAGAGGGATGGTTGTCTTTAGATCTTTTTAAATTCAGTGGTAGAAATATGTTCTGCTTACTGGTCTGATATGATCAAATCAAACCATACTTTTTTATGTACTGATTTATACTTATTTTACAGGTTGTAGATTGTGTAATAGTAGAAGTTTATGATGCTTTAACCTGGAAAAACCACAAGGAAGAAAGTTCAGTCTCTTGCTTTTAAAACTGGGTAACTTCATTAAAAGGTTTCATGTCTAAATGCCAGTCTGATGGCTGGAACTGTCAACAGGTGAAAAACACTCCTGCCAACCAAGGCAGGATTATCCAAAAGGAATTATGGGCACAGGACCAGGGGCCCACGCCCACCTGGGGCCCATGTGGGGCTAACACCAGCAGTTTGGACATGAAACAAATGTAAAGAAAAGCCAGATAGTTACACCACTACCAATAGTGTGTTGCTATTGATACCACTGGCTGAGAGATGTTAGAAATGTGGTTTCACACTGTATCATTCACAATTTACACAATGTTGCGGTGAGGAAGGAGGCCCCTGGAACACTCGGGCCCAGGGGCCTGTGCACTTTTAATCCGGCCCTGGTGTCAGCTCACAGACACGACAGTACAAAGCACGTCCTTGTCTTCGCCGTTCACACTCACTCACTCTCTCTCGCTCTCTCTCTCTCTCTCTCTCACTCACACTCACACACTCACTCACACACTCACACACACACACACACACACTCACACACACACACACACACACTCACACACACACACACACACATACTGAGGCCTGAACACAATGTGGGACATATCTGGAGTCAACAATTAAACATAAAGTCAGCACAGCAACCTTCACCTGTAAACTGGCAGCGCTGTGTTTCCTAATATGGCAGCGCGCGCGACTAAACATGGAGAAAAGAAGATGTCGTTCAGGTGAACAACACAGGATCTACTTACCAGGTGAAACCGCGAGCTTATCCTGTTGTTATGAGGCCACAGCACACTTATCCAAATACCAGAGCTGGATAAGGGGGAGAGGGACCAAACTGCGGTCTGTTGCCGGGTGGATACTCGGTGGGTGTCGTGGTGAAGTCCATATAATGTTATTTCCTGGTTCCCGCAGGTATGTGGGCGTGGCTTAGGGTGTGCAGGTGTGCCGTGTGCATTGCTGCAGCAATGCGGGAGTTTTTCTTTAGGTGTGGCTGACAGTGTTCTTCTGAGTCATACCTACTGTGATTTAAACGGGACATACCGTAAAACTTATAAATATTTCTTAAGGTCAAAATTGCTTTGATTTGTTTTTAATTATTCGTTTTCAATAACTTAAAAAACTTATATGCGAAGGATTATAAAGTATTCAATTACTTGATGCAGGAAATTAATTAATCAGGCATTAATTTGATCGTCTGCACTCACCGCCCACTTTATTAGAACTCCCTTGATACATATATATATATATATATATATATATATATATATATATATATATATATATATATATATATATATATATGTATGTATGTATATATATATATATATAGAGAGAGAGAGAGATTTAGATATTCAGAAAGGCTGTGACTAAACATGAATAAAGCTGCTGAAATAAATAAAGCTGCACCTCGCAGTCTTTCTTCTTCAGGAATGGAGCCCATTTATAATATTGAGACAAGGCTGCTTCAGAAGCTCTCAGATGTGTTGGTGTTGGATGCAGTGGGGGAGGGATGTGTCTGAGTTACACACTGTTACAGAGGGTAGAGGACAGTTCTATGAACTGATGAGATCTGAACTATCTGTATCTCAACATCAGCCAAACCAACAACAAATTGTGGATCTCAGGAGATTCAGGACTCCATCCCCTCCTTGTTCCTTTAGGCAACAAGATGGAGGAAAAGATACTGGAGAACAAATGCTTGAGAGGTTACTTGGAGATTTTTCTTGGACCGGAAACTGGAGCAGGAATTTGTGGCTATGTACAGGAAGGGCCGGAGTCGCCTCCTTTTTCCTGTGAATTCTCGTAGCCTGCAACATCTTGGGTGTTAAATTGAGGATGTTTTACAGGTCTGTGATGTCCAGTGTCTTTTTTTTCTACGATGTAGTACAGGGGGCAGAGACGCTTGACACCAGAAGACTGAATAAACTAATTCAAAAGGCCAGCTGAGTCCTGGGGGTGGAGAAGGACAATCTGCATGCTGTTGCAAAAAAAGAAGATGTCAAAACTCCTCTTCATCCAGAACAATGCCTCCCTCCCTCACAGTGTTGTTATCGGCCAGATGAAACACCCAGATAAGACTAAGTATTATACAACGCTCCACTAAAGGTCAAAGAAGGTCTTTCTTTCAGTGTTTGTTTGTTTTTTTTGTTTTTTTTGCTGAATCTTAATTTTCTTTGCATTTTGATTCCATTACAAATGTATGCCTTGATCTTTAAAGAAAGCTCATTCATTGTCTGGTGATGCCACCTGTGCTTGCACACTATTACCACTCGTGCAGCACATACTTTGTGTTTGTGGTATAAAAGAAACTGGTTTGACTGGCTCAGCCTGTTCAGGATAAGACCCTTTGGCATGACTGCTGAAAATACATGTCACTCTCTTGGTGCAGTAAGCAGAAAGTCGCAGTTGCTAGTACACAGGGATCACTTTACATAGGCTACTGTATTATAGCAAAACACTAAGACCATAGTAACCTTGATTCTTTTGTTAGACTTCATGGAAGTACACTATTCCTGAAAAGCCACTTATTTTTCTGCTGTTCGGTTTACTTTATACATGTATTATTCATAAAGAAACCTGTTT
This sequence comes from Telmatherina bonti, assembly GCF_933228915.1. NCBI lineage: Eukaryota > Metazoa > Chordata > Actinopteri > Atheriniformes > Telmatherinidae > Telmatherina > Telmatherina bonti. Next base: position 29,964,990 of record NC_136615.1, read on the forward strand.
GAGATTGTTTGAGATTTTTGCTTTTAGTTTTATGAATACAATAACTTGCCCAAAAAATACATAGAAAGACTAATAAAAATGTAACAAAGGTCAATGTAATAACATTAAATATGAATTTATTTACCATTTATAAGCTGTTTTACAATTTTATGCCTATAAACTTACACAAAAGCATATGAAAACAAACAAAACAACAAAAAATAGACACATACATGATAGTTTAAATACATAACTTATTAGTTTGCTCAAGCTCTTGTTTTGTCACAGGAAATAAAAAGTAGTTATAATCAATATGTAGAAATAAAAGAATATAATTACAGTATCTACACACTAAAATATTTGTTTATTATGTTATTTTATGTTCTTTTTTCATATTAAAAAGAATAAAAAGTTAAACAGACGTTTTACTAAAGACACCGTGGTACTTTGAGTTTAGCTATGACATCAGTAAGCCATGCTAACTTGTTGATGTTTGGCTAGTTTAAATTAAGCTGATTTCCTTAGGTGTATTAGCATGGTAGCATTTACTAATATGCAAATATTTGTAATACAGTTGCAAAGTTCAGCTCTGGCAGTTTAAAAAAAAAAAAAAAAAAAATGCTTACAATAATTACACAAACTTGCTGGTGTGTAGCAGGTTTTTATGTTTGCCTTAGTTTAGCTTGCTAACATGCTAACAAACATAACTTATGACCAAACATGAAAAAAAAATTATGCTAACAAAAGTGTAGGTTTAAAAGTTGTTTGTGGATGATTTTTAATTGTTTAGGTCTTTTTGTATCTTCAAACAAGTATCAAAAGTTAAACAGAAGCACCGAGAAGCTTTAATATAGGCACTATGGTACTTTAAGTTAAGCAGACATTAATAAGCCATAACATGTTGATGTTTGGCTACCGGTAGTTTAAATTAAGATGATTTCCTCAGGTGTGTTTGCATGGTAGCATTTGCTAACATGCAAGTGTTTGTCATACAGTCACAAAGTTCAGCTCAGACAGTTGACAATAATTACAGAAACATCATTGTGTTTTTAGGTTTTTATATATTCATCCTAATTTAGCATGCTAACATGCTAACAAATCCAAGTTGTCAACTGACATAACTACAAACTAAGTTTTAGAAATGTGGGGTTGAGAGTTTATGGATCATTTTTATTTACTTATTCATTTATTTAGTTGCTATTTAAACTGTAATTTTCTAGCAATTAAGACATAAGGTGTAAATATAAAGTAGCTACACTGTAACACATTCTGATTCATTATACGGCGATGCACAGCAGCCACATTGTCACATATTTAAATAAAACCAGAATCACCTCTAAATATGACTTTATATTTAATGGTAACAGCAAATAATTATTTAATGTTTGGGAAAACATTTAAAATCTTCATGGATCCAGCCACTAAGAAATCTTAACAGAGAATAAGGAAATGCCTAGAAGCTGAAGAGGAACAACGGAAACTCAAATACTAGCAGCAAAATGCACAACATCAGGAGGCAGAAAAAGCAGCTTCATAGTGTTTTACAGTTGCAATAAATGATATTTATACATTTAAAAAGAAACTGGTAATAATTATGGGTATTTCAGTGATTTGGTACATTCACCATGTTTGTAAAAGCGAGTGAAAGAGGCAGAGTGAAGCTGATGGGTGGAGTTGTTATGAGGTCCCAATGTCTCCATGCTGTCGGTTCCAAGTATAGGTGGATTCTCACTGAAAAAAAGAGAAAAAATAGAAATAAATGACATTAAGATAGTGTTAAAAACCAAATAATGACTTATGTCTAGTGTCTTTTTTTTTTGGATATATCTATGTCTCTAGACCTAATGTCTCATAACCCCCTGTGGATTTGACAATATTGCTTTTTATAATTCTAATAATTACTTTAAAAAAAACTTAAAAGTCTGTTCAATATTCTGTATAGTAAGCAAATTCTAAAACCATAAGAACAGTAAATAACCTAAATATATTACACCCTCTTCACTCAGTTTGGGAAAAGGTCTCCCCCTGGTGGCCTAGTGTTTTGTTTTCTTCTACAAATGTACAACTATTGATCAATTCACTGTAATTTATTATATAGTACATGACTTTAACTGTAATACTTTCATGCAAAACAGGATTTTCCTGCACACGGGTGTTTTGTTTTTGTGTAGCAAGTTGTTTGTTCTCTTAGGTTATTTGACATATAATTTTATTACATACTAAATTAGAAGAGAGAAATAAAACAAATATAAAAAAGTAACAACAAATAAAATATAATGAAGCTTCAAATTGAAAACAAAAGCAAGACTAATTAGCAGTAATCTAGAGTACAGTTTATGGGTGCAATACCTAAATCAAATGTGTTGATGGAGTAAAAAAAAAAACCCAAAAAAAACCAAACAAAATTCATGACAGCTAAAGTCTAAAAACAGTCGGGAAAATGCAGGTTATTTAAATCTATATACTAAATTTCAGTTACAGATAAGTTAAAAAACCCAGTTTCCTTTTTTCCTCCGTTCTTTTGAATCCCAGCACATTTTTCAAAGGCACTGAGATCAGATTAACTTGGACATCTGCAGGCTTCCCGCAGAGCCTGACTGCTTAACGTGGGCTGAAGAACAGCTTCATATAAGCCTGAATTAGGATTTTGTGATTATGTAAGAGAGAGAGCTTTGGAAATGGCAATTCATGGAGGTTTCTCAAACTGTCACGGATGTAAAGATGGAGGGTGCAGAGGCTGGAAAAAGACAAAGATGAGTCATATGGTGCTGGATGTCATCACAATCCGGCGGGGCTCTCAGGGCCCTGAGGACACCATCAAAGACCAAAGCTGACCAACAGGATGAGATGAAATGCATGTGACAAGGAAGAAGATATGTTTGAGGGCAGCTTCTAATGTTAATGATTCAGAGAATGATAAGAACATGTTTCTATTTTTGCCACAAAGCGTGTTCTGATGTGGTAAAACTGAGTCATTATAAGAGTTTTCAGCTCAGAGAAGGAGATTAAATTTATAAAAAGGTATGTGAATGAAATTTTGCTGCTTACATTTTAAGGATGCTTGGACCCAGACAAGTGATCAGCTCCAGCTGGGTCGCCTGGGTGAGTCTGTGTTACGCTGAAAATGCAGAGACACCCAGTGACCCCTGAGCTCTGAAAAACATTTCCAAACATGCCGCTGCCCCCAAGGACTAAGGCCAGACTTTTCTGAAATACTGAACTTTATACAGATTAATAAAACAAACTGTAATGTTGCCAAAATGTAGTTTTGAATTGGGAAAAAAAACATCATAATAGATTTATATGGGAGAACAGCCTGTCGGCTCACATGAAAAATGAAGGACACACAGATCATGTCAGATGAGACTTGACATCTCTTACATTATGAGCTAATTCAAGAAGCCTCATAGCAAGTCTTTTCTTGCTTGTTTTTGCATTTGAGGTTTAAAATATCATTAATTCGTATGTTTACATTCTTGCCTTAAACAGGAAGAGATGGTATCATTCTCTTCCTGTTTAAGACAAGAATGTGCTCTCTTTCTGTTTAAGGCCTCTTCCTTTAATGGGAAGCTGTTGTCAATATTTAAAATAGATGTAGCCATCCATCTGAAAAAGGAAACCACCGCAGTACTTCCTCATATAGACATTTGGTTGAGAAATGCGAGGATCGGGAAGACGAGCTCCTGTACTTGACAACAGTAATGTCTATGGTCCAACATGAATAGGTTTCAGACAGCTAGCTTTGCGTACTGCACACATAAAGTGTAAACGTAGTTTTGTTTAGCAAACAGCCGGAGATAGTTGTAGCAGTTAAAAAAATAACAACAGAATAAAATATTTGTTTTATGTCTATTGAATTGGACAAAGACCAAATAATTATTTCCGGCTGCTAACACTTTATGTTGCTAGCATGCTAAGTTACTGGGCTAATAAAAGTATCATAATATTCAATACACTGAAAGAAAACAAAACCCAAAATGTTGTCCTATTCCTATATATATATATATACATACATATATATATACATATATGTATATATATATATACATATATGTATATATATATATATACATATATATATATATATATATATAATATATGTATATATATATATATATATATAATATATGTATATATATATATATATATATATATATATATATATATATATATATATAATATATGTATATGTATATATATATATATATACATATATATATGTATATATATATATATATATATATATATATATATATATATACATATATATATATAATATATAAATATATATATATATACATATATATATATATATATATATATATATATATATATATATATATATATATATATATATATAATGTAATATATATATATATATATGTAATATATCTATCTATATCTATCTATATCTATCTATCTATATCTATATCTATATGTCAAGATGTGTGGGATATTTACTGCAACACGGCCAAATCAGTGGTTCATTAATGGGAAGGTGCATTAGATGACACGTTTAATTCAATGAACCAATATAATTCAGCTTTGATTGTATAGCGCCACTTAACAACAACGTTGCCTCAGGACACTTTACAGACACATCAGTCCAAGGCAATTCATTAATAGCCTGGCAAATAAAAACCAACTGATTGCATCAAATCTTGACTTTGACTTCGATTTCAGTAAATCAAGTGTGTTGTTCCTGGGAAACACTAAAACCTGCAAGATGACGGCGTTCGAGGACCAGAGTTGGAGACCCATGGTTTAACTCATGACTTGCCTACTAGTTGCTTTCACAAACTGCAAAATGCATTTAACTTATGTATAATCCACTAATGAAACAAAGTAGTGAAATTTAACATCGTACCAAGTAGTCATCCTCCTCAGAGTCTGATTGGGCCGTGCTGAGAGGCGGCAGAGGATCTTCAAGAGCGATCGTTAAACTTGAAGCTCGTCGATCTTCACTGGAACATTAAAATAAGTAAAAAGTGTAACAGTGTACATCATACGAGTACAATCAATATTTTTCTCTTTATTTTTTCATGATTATGATTTCACTGGTGGCATCAGAAAGCCTTCAGAACTTTTAACTATTTGCTTTTAAATGGGCTCATTCTGACCAAAACAAGTCTAACAAAAGTAGATCCCTCTCTGCTATAGTTAACCTTATAAAGCCAAATGTATCATATTTGATAGATACAGTCTGAGACATTTTGCAGCACTTTATGGATAAAACTTCAAAATCAAATTTAAAAGCTCAAAATCCGGTTGAACATGATGATGCTGGTCTTCTGTTCCTAACAGATACCAGGAAGCAAAAGATTACACAATAATTTTGACATCACAGTCATAAATGGTAATTATTCTCTCAAAACATGTTAGTTTTTTTTTTAATACATTTTGGCCAAAAAAGACCTTATATTAGGTAAAAAAAAAAAAAAGGACTTTTCTTCCCATTTTCTCAGGAGTCGGGCTGTAAAGGGTTAATTGTTTAGTATGTATAGACAACTCCAAACCAAACATCATCTTAGAAAAAAGCTTTAATCTCAACCATTTTTATTACTATCTTGTCTTCATACATTCTGACTGAAAAATGATGAAAACTAGTAAAAAAAAGTTTCTTTTTAAAGCATAATTAAAAACTCATGTTGAACATGCTGAAAAGCTGCAGTTAAAAACAAAAACATGAAACAAGGAAAAAATAAAAAATGGTGTCCAATCAGGAGGATTAAAGGCTGGTGAAAAGAAGTGTTTTGAGCCTAGTTTTAAGAGTCAGTAGAAGGGACATATCCGACAGATTGGTGGGTTTCTGAGACCTCTGAGACTGAAATTCGAGTGTGGTACCACTAACAGTCCCTGGTCAACCGACCCGCCGGACCTGGAGGAGGAGTACGGGGTTAAAAGATCCACGATGTAAGTGGTCGCCAGTATATGCAGGACTTTATAAACAAAAATAAGTTTAAAATCAATTCAGAATTGAATTGGCCAGTGGAGGGTAGCTAAGATGGGGGAAAAGTCTGTGTGCAATGATCTGAACCATTTATAAGCAGCTGAGAGATGACTGATTAATGCCAGGGTAAAGTGAGTTGCAACAGAAGGAAATAAAGGCGTGGATGACTGTTTCAAGGTCCTTGAAAGTGAGAAACGGTTTGAGTTCTGTGATGGTGCAGAGTTGGAAAAATAAGCTTTAACCACTGATTATAATTATATCAGAGGTGGTAGTAGTACTGGTATTCTGGTAATTATTGTAATTATTGCTGTGTGGATATCTCATTGTAACTTATTGTTGTACTTAAAGATGGTGTATGTGTATACATGTATGTGTGTGCATACATGTATACACATACACCACTGCTTATAATCTTATAAGCAGTGGTGTAATGGTCCCTTGAGAAGTGGGTATACTCCAATTTTTTTGCCCTTGTTTTAAAAAACAAAACAAAAAACAAACAAAAAAAAAAAAGCCCAGAAAAACATTGTTTCATAAAAAGTGACATTTAAGACTTCTCTGTTTAGTTTACCCCAAAAATCCACCAGTTTATTTGCTCAATGTCACATAATTTCTTCCAGGGAGGAAAAGTTATGAAATTACTAAACCGATACTGACACATAGAGCTGGTGAGAGACAGGCTCATAGACTTATGTACATATATCTTCATTATGTCTATGGTCAGGCTAAAGTTAATGCAGCTGATGGTTAACTGCACCGTTGTAGCATCGGTAACCTTAGCTGAGCTGCTGGGTAATGTAGCTACATGTGTAGGGACATTTGTAAATGTAAAAGCAGCATCATATGGAGCTTAGAGGTTTAGAAGTGGGTATACTCTATGCTGACCAAAAAAGTAGTGAGTATACTCCGTATACTCACGTATACCCTGGACTACACCACTGCTTATAAGGTTATTATTATTATTACTAATAATGATGTTGCTGTGCTGCTGGCACATGGGTGAGGTTTCTACATAAGCCTATGCTTCTACCCACTCCATTTGAACTTTTGTTTTTGTTTTGTCTTTTGTTTTTGTTTGTATTTCGGTTTTGCATTCAAGATGTTGAAATAAAATTTTCAATCAATCAAACTGATCTGTTAGTCAAACCGATGAATCAAAAGTGATTCCAAGGACATTTTTACTTAAAGTTTCACAAAAGTGGGCGTGTGACCAAGACAGTTGGCTCTCCGGCTGAGAAAAATTTCTGATTTACTGTCGTTGAGTTGAACGAAGTTGGCTGCCATCCAGGCCTTTACATCACTGATGCAGTTGTGAATGTTGGTGATTATGGGTTGGTTGTTGGGTTTAGCCCTATTCTCTTTGTTTTACCAACAAACCACATGTAATAAATAAATTACTCGCCTACATCGGTGCTTTCTGTGTAGCATTTGTACGGGATTACCGAAGTCTGAGAATCAACGATATTTACAAATATCTCCGGGATATGATGTCGGCTAAGTGGCTGATTTAAAAAGAAATCTTACCCAGTAGGCTACAAAGAGTAAAAAGTAAAATTGTCAAAAAGCACATTGCAGTGCTTGAAGTGATCCACCATTTGTACGCTTCAATTGCTCCTTTTGAGCTTTTTCTTTTTGCCACTAAATGTTATGGGCTGATTGGGTCTTGCTGGTCAAGAACCCAGAATGCAGCTCAATTCAATGCAGCCTTCATCAAAACAGAAATAAAATGTATCCAGGAAATAAATACAGCTAAATCAAGCATCATATCCTGCCCATTTCTGACCAAATCAAAGAGATGTCTGTTGGCATTGGTTTATCGCATGTAGGACCTCCGAGTTCAGCAAAATATTGGAGGTAATTCGATCTGGACTAACATCACAGATAATTTCTGCAATTATTACAAACTACATGTGGTTCCTAGGTCAAACTGAACCTGTCAGAATAGGGTTTATCAGAGGAAGATAGAGCTGGGTGTCATCGGCATGATGGTGGACAGAGATGTTGTATTTTTGAATGACTTGACTGGGACCTAGGACTGAACCTTGAGGGACTCCGCTGGAGACAAAATGGTGAAGCAAAAAAACATAGAAGACTGAGTTATGAGACTTGCATAAATAGTACCTGTTTTCAGGATGCAATTCATCCTTTTGGGTAGTCTCAGAGGAGAGAGCTGACTTTGGAAGAAGGTCTGGTTGTTTGGAAGAACTATAAACTATAAACAAATAAACACCATGAGACAGTGAATGAATAAAAATCCTCTGAAAATATGAAACATTCGCTGATGTATGTTGGACTCACAGTTTCCATCCAGGTTGTCCATGCTCTGCGTCTTCTTCTCTTCCTTCTTGTCCTTCTGCGGGGACAGAAACTCCTGGGAGGCGGACTTCCCAGCATAGAGAGAGTTCTTCTTTCTCTTTGAAGATGCTCCTCTCAAAGCTGAGATGCACCAAAGAAAAGGAAGTGTATTAAAAGATGAACGCTAATAGTCAATGCAGGAATTTAAAAGGTTAGGACTTACGATGCAGCTTTTTGAACACAGTCGAGCCCATGAATTTCAGAAATCTGTCTGCGTAAAAGCTCGGCCTGTGAACTGACACGGTGTCCTGACATGCATAGAAAGATGTCACATACAAGTACAATCAGTACATCAGTACAAAGTGCAAGTGAAAAAAAAAAAACGTAAAGAAAAACACACCCCATCGTACACAAGAGCCTTCCAGGAATGTTCCATCTTCTTAATGAATCTGAGAATAGTTGAAAACAGCAACTTATGACCAGTTTTGTTATTTATATGCATTATTATATAGTTCAGTGTGGAAAATTAGTAAAGAAATTAATAAAACAGTTAAGGATAAAGTTGACTTGACACAGAAGATATCTAAAAGATTCCTGCAATTCATGGATGTACTCCCCAGTATCACCAATGGACCATCTGTCACTATGAAATGGCAACAACATCTACTTGTGGCCTCAACTTCATTATCGCATCATCAGAACAATATATGTATGTATATATATATATATATATATATATATATATATATATATATATATATATATATATATATATATATATACTAAAGAGAAAATAGGGATCATTTTACCATTAGAGCTTCAAACTCAAAAATAATACCCACAATAATTGCCAATAAGTAACAATAGCTGAATGGAGGTCTGCATTCTCTGTGTACTTTACCTTTAAATGTCATTAAATCTCATTCAATAACAATACTGCAAAGCATCCCAGCCTGTTTGGAAATTAGATCGCAAAACTCTAAACTCCTCCATGCTTCATGCATTATTTTAACCATTTAGCACAGCTTGTCTAGTATTGTGCCTGTATGACATGAAATTTTCCATCTTGTGGCCAATGTTATCATCATATTCTCAGGAAATGTTAAGTCACAGCCAGCTATAACGCATCCTGACCCCACATTAAGATATTTAGGCCTCAGTAACTGGTGGTCATACAAAAAAGTTGCCAGAGATGAGCTTACCTGTAAGACTGAAGGATATCAATGATTCCTAAAAAGATGAGCAGGTTTTCATCCTTATGTTTGGCAGGAATTCCACCCAATCTACAAGAAAAAACAGCACTTTTTAATAGAAACCTATCAGTTTGATTCAATAATATTTATCTGCCTTTATAACTTCTGACACAGACAGTGTGGTTAAGGTGCAAAGAGCTAAGTTAAGGCTAGGTTAGGGAAGCTAAGTGTCACAAAAAGGTTTGTTTCTGCTTACGTTTCATCATCTGCCACTGGTTCTGAGCCTTTCACGCTCCCCTGGATGGACTCGAGGGCGGTGGAGTAGAGGACCTTCTGTCCTCGCTTGCTGTCACATCTGTTTCCTCTCTCCAGCGGCTTCCTGTCCAACACATGAATCCCCAGCAGGAGACTGTAGTCCATGATCTTGAAGCTCTCCAGGACCTGAAGAAAAGAGACAAAACATAAGCAACCTGATAAGAATGTAAAATAAGAGGCCTCGAGTATAAATTAACAAAGCTATAGCTTCATTTATTTTTTATTAAAAAGAGACTGTTTGACCTTCCAGGCACCCATACCAGCAGTTTATAGAGGTTAAACCTTTTTCTACAAACTAAAAGTACAATATGTTAGAAATCTAAATCCCTCTGACCAAACACTGGGTTACCTAACATAAAAACACAAAGGCATTGGAGTTATTACTCCCAGATGGACCAGTTTGTTCTGTACTACAGAAACTCAACCTGCTCATGTGTCAGGTGCTCCGTCCTGCTGGATGTTAATCCCTCATCAAGCGGCCACTGTTGTTTTTCACTAATGAAATAAACAGGCCCAGTCTATTGTAGTCATCAGAACAGCTCGAGAATGAGTAAGCAGGGTCCAGCTCAGTGTACCGGTCTGCAGTGGTTGCATAATGTTATCAATGTGCAGAATTGTGCAGTGATCATCGGCTTAACTTGGTACAGCAATGAGTAAAGAGTTAAACCCTGCTGTGAGTGATATTAGTCTTGAAATGATGAGTTGATTGGACAACCAAGAGATTACTTTTTAAACTTAATATCTCTGAATATTGAGCCCAGGAAACTTTTAGTGCATTAAAGCCACTGAAAATGGATTGATAATGGGAAAAAAAACATCAGTTTCAGATACTGTTTCATTTCAGATATCCTAACATGACAATGGCATGCCTAGCAGTTTTTAGTGTTATTATTATTTTTAATAAAACTAATGGATATTGTCTCTATCTGCTGATTTTGTTCTGTTAATGAGAATGAGCAGCCAAAAAGCTGATTTTTATTTTTATTATCTGGGTAAGAAATTGTCTTTAACTTGCTGGAGACTTATTTGGTACTCCTGCATGAATCCCAGTGATTTCCATGACTTGATAAAATTCATCACAATAGATCTCTCCATCCAATATCATGTGTTTAAACAATAAATTATTGCATCGGCTCATGTCAAAACTAGGGATTCAAAATGATTTTTCTTATTTTTAAATAGCTTTTTAATCGTAATAAATTAAATAATGTATGTAACAGCACCTGGTAGTAACTCATTATCACCACAAGGGGGCGATAATTTACCTTGCACTTTGCTAACTATGAGGGACAAACAACAGAAATAAATACTTAACTATTGCAGGTGTGGTACAAAGCTGTAAAATTCAATGCTAATGCAGTACAATTATAATAAACACACACAGCCAAAGACAAAAATGTACAAAAAGTTCTGTGTGAAACCTCTTCAAGAAAGTAGATTTTAAAAACAAGGTCCAATGCAACCACGGCTAGGTAAAGGTAGCTTATCTTAAGTCTGCCACAACTATGAACAGTCATTTGAGGGTAAAACATCAACCTGATTCAGTAGTTGATGGCTAACTTTGTCACCAGATCATGTAAATGTTATGTGAGATACACTTTACACTTTTTTTTTCTCATCCCAGTGCATCACTTCACAGCAGCATTATGCTTTCCAGGACCGTATCACTTGTTAGCGCATGAAGCGCATTTGATCATATAATTTGGCCGGTTCAACAAAGAAACACAGGATGATATTAACAAGAGAAATGTCAACATTAAACTGATTTTAATTGGCTGGTGAAGGCTCAGAGAAGATACAGGATGAAAGATGGCACCTCAGTGAGAAAATTTGGCCACAGTTCAGTCGTTAGAAGTGAAGCTTTCGAAGTTTGATTAAATATGTTGAGCCAGTTTACTGTCACATCATAAAAAAGCTGCACACTCAGCTTGTGCTGAAAAGTTACCCTTCACCACAGATTCATGGATCTCAATTAAGTCATATGTAACTCTCACTTGAGATTACTGGTAAGTACTCAGCTTGCAAATGCACAGGGCTGTTCAGTAGACCTACACACTATGAGCTAAATACAGAAGTAACTGCATGGCAACTAAAATTCTTGTAACATGGTGTTAACCAAACCTGAGTGTTTGGCAAGTTGAAGTGGTGGGGCTATAGATCAGAATTTCTTTTTGCTTGATTTGACCTCACAATCAAACTATAGTTCAATTCTCTTGACTGACTATGAATCTTATCAAAGTTATTACACTTACCATCTAGAAAGCTAATATGAGCTTCCAGCAGCAGGTTAGCCTGACTATAAAGAAGATTTAAAGTGGAACTATTATGTGCATTTCAGGCTAATTTATTTTTATTTCTGAGACCAGAAGGGCTGGGATTAATGGAGTTATTGTCACAAATGGCTTTATTTACTTCAGACCGACCCTCTCCGTAGGCTGTCAGATCAGCCTGTGGGCAAAACGAGTGGATTGAGACTCTTCCGCATTAAGCCCCGCCTCCCGCCACCGCGCGCACCGCACCTGTTTTCACCGTCATTGTAACATCTCATAAACACAAGGATTAGGCTAATATGAACTCAATAAAAAAAACAAACTACAATGTCAACACATAGCATACAGCCTTACATGTAGGAACCTGAATCAGACCCTGAAAACGAAGTGGAAAACAGCAACCCACAGCAACAAATGCAGCAGGATGTCTCTCTTTGGTAAACTCACCAGCCATCATTGGAAATAACTTTATCCCACGTTTTCCACCTGCCTGATGTATTTGTACATGCCCTTGTTAACCAGTAGAAGGTAACCAATCACCGAACCTTATCCCCTGGGACGTCACAAGGATTTCCAAGTAGAAAAAACTCTCTAAAACGACGCGTTTTTCGTCGCCATGGAAACCGAATGGAGAGAGTGCTGGAACTCAAACTCAAACACGCGTTTAGGTGATAAAAAACAGTGCCGTTCACATGTCTGATGAGGATTCAACACTGTAACACTGTAGAAAGCTCAGAAAACTCCAAATACCATAATAGCACCCCTTTAATGTTAATGTTTTACTCATTATCCAGAGTGCCAACCTCAAAGTCCTGCTATACTAACAGATAAAAGATCATTGTGCAAACATACTCGGCAGTCCCGCTGCAGGGTCTTCATCATGGCGTTGTAAGTATCTGGATCGAGATACAGCCCCTCATGCATCTCCTGGAAGTCCAGGTCTTTGAAGGTGGGAGAGGACTTGGACCGCTCTTTGCGTGAGGCCCGGCGCTTGTAAGAGGAGCCTTTCAGGTCGTAGTTGTAGTGCATCTTCATTGCTCGTGGCAGCACATTGTTCATAACTACCACGCGGACAGTAATGCCACCGCACTGGATGCAGTAAAGACCGTAGAACTTGGGCAACAATGTCCTCGGGTTCTGATTGAGATTCTGCAACGACAGGTAAATGTTGATATGATTTATTGATTTTTAATAAAGTAATTGAAGCAGACATAAGATAGAAATTGAAATTGCAGCCTAAATGATACAATACAAACATAAAACATGACGGAAGTATGGTGAAAATCCGAAAGGAAATGTCATAATCAGTCAGTTGCATGTTTACTGTAAGGCTATCAAGGTTACTGCAGGAAGTGTTTGGTTTAGCAGCTCACCATGTAGTAACCAGGAAGAAGTTTTTGTAAGAACTCAGCCTCTTTATGTTGCACTGTTTTGATGATGAACTCATCGTCGCTGGTGAGGTAGAACCAAGAACTGCTGGCACCGGGATTGGACAGCTCTATCAGTGGTTCTTTACAGATGGAGTACTGAAATTTGAGGTGAAGCAAGAAAACATTTTGCAACTAGTAAAGTGGAATTTTACAGCTGAAAGGGCCAATTCAGAATGATAATGTGGTTTTTGACTGTCTGAGTCGAGACTCTCACCAGATAATCGTCTGGTTTGATGCCAAAGAGTTCTCTGAAGTAGCGAAAAGCCAGCGGGGCGTACGTTTTCAGTTTGAAATCTGGGTAGTGATGGGCTGGAGTCAGGTTGCTACCCTCACTGAAAAACAGAAAATAATTAGAGTATAATTTAACAATGGTTTCAAGTTTTTGTCATGGTCATGCATTACACTTCAAATTTATGTAGCTTGAAATAACATGGTTTTCAGGAGGAGGGTAATATTCAAACAAACTGGTTGGATTTACGAAAAAAAAGTTCTGTGTAATGAGGCCAGTCTAAGATTTAAAGCTAACAAATCACAAAGACAAAGTGTCATCTAATGTGAATTCTATATTTTTTTTTATACTTGTTGCCATAGAATTGAGTATGAATGAGTACATACCTGGGCAGAAAGACACTTTCCACCACAGAGAAGTCCTGCATTAGAACGTCTCTGTCGGGTTTGGAGCTGAGGTTTCCTACAGCATAACCTATACCAAGCTGGATGGCTCCTTTCAAGGCTGCTGCTGTGGGCTTTTAGAAAATAAAAGAAAAGAAAAACAGTTTAGTTATTCTATGGGTCTTTGTATGAGCTTAACATTCCTTTGTTGAATAATTTACCTTTAGCAACAATCACTTTGATTCAAACCAAAATAACTCAAGAATTAAACAGATTAGCAAGTTTCCTTCAGGATAGATTGCAATGACTTTGTTTATCCCCCTTAGCTGTACTTTCTGTTTACTGTTAATAAGCTTGTAAATATGCTCAGAGGTGACGTTAACCTGCTACTCAAACATGATTGCATTGTTACCGAGTGAGCTGTGCTCACAGAACAGCCTTGTGACACACTTAGTTTTGGACTTGTTGTGTAAAAATGATGCTAACAGATTAGCAGGGTAGCTAGTTAAACCTGTTATGACACAAATAAAGCTCACTTTTGAAGGTAAAGATTCTCTACTTATGTTTGAGTATTATTAGAGGTGGTATTAATACATTTAAGTAAGATAAGTAAGAAAATATATAATTCCTATTGCCATACAGAGTCAGTGCTAGCACAAGTAAGGCTAAGCTTTCAACCAAACTGCACAGAAATCTGTGAATTAACAATACTTTACATATTTCCATCATATTATACTATTTAATGGGTTTGTCAGTGTAAGAATTCAATTATTCAAATAACAACAAAAAACCTCTTAAGAACAACACCTCATTTTTTGGCTAAGGACAGTTTAACCAGCGCACTCAACCAAGAGAGTTGTTTTCTAATGGTTAGGTTTAGGACAAGTAAAATGTATGGCTTAGAATTGTTACAAACAAAAGTCAGAATTTAATTTTTTTTACTAAGAGCTGAGTTTGACAAATTTTCACCGTGCAATGACCATTTCATGTTCATTTTTCAGACTAGCTTGTTTTGCTAGCTCATAGCCAAAAAACTAAAATGCTGATGCTATGCAGATACAGTACACTGTTTAAAGTCAGACTATCATTACAGTAGTGTGTTATAGTAAATACCACTTAAAAATAACAGTACTATAGCACAACTGGTAATATAACCATATTTTAAAATGATAAATTTGCATAATTCATCAAAATAAATCCAGGACCTCTTCGCAATATATGGGTAAAACTGATAGTAGTGTGGCTATAACAAATGTTTGATCATATAAAAAGTCACAACATCCAAATATAGAAGCATACTGCATTTGAAGTTATGAGATATTGATCATAATAAAGCAACTGCCACCCCCCCCCCCCCTCCACCCCCCCCCCCCCCCCATGGCATCCATCATAACGAGAAGTTAACAGTTACTTCATATAGGTAGTAATTATTCAAAATAAGAGTGATAAAACATTCACACTATGTACTGTGAGAAAGAAAGCTGTTTAAAAGTGACACCCAGAAAGTAGGAGAAATGACGTTCTGAAAAAAAAAGTTGTGAGACTCTGCTTGTGGTTCTCTGAATAGTAGAGTTGTCATGTATGATACTAAATGTTACTCATTTTTCTAATGACTCTAAAAGACAGTATGGTCATATAAATAGATGTCTTCTAAATTTCAGAAAAATAGAGAATTAAAAAATTTTTTTTATATATTAAAAAAAACCTTTTTTTTTTGTTCATGAATGTAAAAAAAAATGTTGGGACAATATATTTTTTGTTGAAAATTTATGTTGTCCATTCAGAAAATTGTGAAAATTGGAAAACAATTTTTTAAAATGAATCATCTATTAACAACAAAATGGATTTCTTTTTAAAATTCATTAATTTATTCATTCATCATGAACCGCTTAATCCAATTCAGGGTCGCGGGAAAGCTGGAGCCTATCCCAGCAGTCTTTGGGCAGAAGGCAGGGTACACCCTGGACAGCTCGCCAGTCCATCACAGGGCTTTTTATAAAATTATCTGCTTAACTTGTAAAACTAATTTTTCTCGTGTTACTAAAGTATATTGTGAGTTATCCGGCTTTCAATGGCTTTTGAAAACATACTCAAAGAGAAATTTTCAAAATATTTTTCTATTATTTGGTACCTTACAGTAAATAAGAAGATTAGAAAGAACAAAAACGTCATATCATAAACAACTTAAAAGGTCAACATACACTTTCTTTGATGAATTATGCCTGATAACAAAACTACACATAGAAATTATGACTTACCATTTCAAACTTTTATTTATTTCATTTTGAATCTGATGATGATATAAATGCTCACTAACCTTTTTGTGATCCTTTGATGATTTAGAGGTTTTAGTTCCTCCACTGTTGCCTGTAGCTGTTGACATCTTTAGATCTGGGAGAACTTGAACAGAGGGAAGCTCGGCTATCCTTCCTCCAACTTTGAGGGTGACTTCCTTTTTTCCCCTCAGCGATGAATGTGTAGATGCAGTGATTTACCGTCAATGGGCTTCACCGAAGCTGCATTTCCAAGGTATGCTGCTCCTGTAGGCAAAAAGAGCAGTGGTTAAGCAGTGTGCCACATTTGCATGCATGTCAATGCAAAGCAAATGCCAGCTGATGATGGTGAAAAAAAGGATGGCTTCAACTGATTACTCAAATTGCATTAGCAGCTCTAGGCTTATAAAAAATCTCCTGGAAAGAGAAAAGAAATCTATTAGTCTGTCAAGTTAAATTGTTGGTCTTGTCTAAGATTTACAGTAGAGTCGTACAGACCTATTCTGTCTGTGCTGCTGCTAAGTTCTGAGGTGCCTTGGTCAGTGTTCGAGAGTCTTTAACTCCAGAATCCTCAACACAAAACAACCCTTGATCCCAATTAAGAAGGATTGCAAAAACCATTACATACCTAATCCCCCTCTTTTATAACAATGTACAGTGCATTCGAACTTAGCCAGAACCCAACTTTACACAAAGTCTGATTTACCTAAAACTCACCAAAAGCATTGAAATTATTATATGTTTGAGTTTCTTATTGGTGAATCAGAGTAGCCATTATAGTTTAGCCAAAGTTAAGTTACTTTTCTGGACTGTTAAAGGTGTTTGGACAATGGCCTTTTTGAGATGAATCATAAAGTTTGTTGTGGCCTTCTCAGTCATCTCATCTGCTTGCCAACAATAAAACAAAACACACTGAGAATCGATAGTTTTTCAACCCTCCTAAGACATTTTTTGTGTGTCATGAGCAAACTTGCAAAGAGCAGCTCATATCCTAACAGACAAAGTCTGTTTATTTTAATTCCTGCTTCAGGATGTGGTATTGTGGTCTGACTGGAGGAGCATGAAACTGGGTTAAGGGGGGGTCATGAAATAAACGGTGTTTTTAAAGGGGTCTACGTGCAGGTTGTTTGCTTATCTGAAGGCCGAGGAGACTTAAAACCAAATGACGAGTTTCCTAAGAATGTCTGAATGGAAAAGATCTATTGCTGTAGATGTTCGTAAAATCTTTGGCGAATGATTTCAGGTTTCAGTGCTGATGTCACACCACGGTTTTTGGTATGTTTTAATGTGCATTACTGTTTTTAATCTGCTTAATTAGAAAGATTAGCTGGATGCCATGGCTGATTAGTGGCACTGTTATTAAATCGGATTTGTGATTAATGTTTCGATCAAATACCAGAATCAAGACAAGTAGCTCTGTTGTTTAGTTTGATGGACAGATAAATTATTTTTATTGTATATTCCCTCAATCTTATACTAAAATGAATAAATACACTAAAAACTACGATATATTATGGTAATGCATTAGTCTTTTCCACGTCTGTTCCACGTCTTGTCACCTTTAGTCTCAGTCATCAGTTTATGAGTCAGTTGAGTTTATCAGCCTCATTATTCAAACGGAAAAAATCATTTTCCACATTTTTCCACATTTTTTATTTCTACCAATTATCTTGACGCAACCCAACCCAAAAGTTAAAAAATCTGAGATTTCCTTTAGATTCAACACTGACTCATTGTGACGGCCCCACCACAGTTTTGAGATTGTTTGTTGAGTGTTTGCATAATCAGTGGCATGATCTACACCTGGGGCCGGTGTGCTCTGCCACAAGCTAAAAGCTCCACCAAGCCTGAGCTCAGTGTAGGGCTTTTCGACCAACAAAGAACCGGTGCTGGTGCTAGAGCCAGTGCTTAGGTGGTTCAGCTCCAGCTCAATCAAAGAACCGGTTTTGGTTTCGACCGAAAGAGTCTGGCCGGTGCTGCGTCATTGTTGTGCGTCATGTAAAACATTTTGGATACGCCCCCCCCTAAAGAGAGCTTGGCCTGGGAGATCACCCTGGTTGTGTGCAGGCATGGCACTTTGGTTTAGTTGGTTTTACTTTGTTTGGTCTTGTTTTGGGTTAAGTTTCTATTCAAGCTTATGTTTCTTTAATGAAGTTTTTCTTTATAACACCTACTTTTGTGCCTGCCTCCCATGGTTACAGCCATTGAGCCAGGTTGTAATCCTTACAAAAACATGTTAAAGTCTTCATAATATTAAAAAATTTCAACCATACTTGACTGAAGGTGTCTCATTAGCTTTTTTTCCAATAGCCCTAGTATTGCGCAAAACCTAAATATGGCAATAAAGAATTAAAATGGAAACACCTATTTTAAAAAAAAAACAACAAAAACTCAAAAATCAAAGTTTTTACACTCTTACGTGGTGGTTTTCAAGACATTTCACAAGTATTTGCAAAAGTGTAATGGAAACATTGTTTTATTCCATTTACGTTTCCGCTGACGTGATGTAGGGCGTCATGTGACCAGTTGATTTCCAGTAAAGATGGCGCGGTATAATCCAAACAACAAAATGCAAAGTTTGTCAATTAATTAAAAAGGAAAACACTGGAGACGGGCTTTGATAAGTCATGGGAAATCCTCTGCACCAAGTAGAAAACAATGCTATGTGGCTACCTCGCATAAGCCACAGTTATAGTATAATCTTGTTCCACTAATGAGATTTTAATGGAAACACTTGCAGTTTTTGAAACTCAGCTAATAATGTAGTTGCACTCACTGATATTTTCACTCAGTAAGGATCTGGTCTTTTCACTTTCAACAATATTTAATCCAGAATTCACATAAAAAAAACAGCTCTAAAACTATAAACCATTGTCTTATTATCACTGTGGTACCAATACAAATTAAAGTGGAACTATTATGTGCATTTCAGGCTAATTTGTTTTCATTTCTGAGACCAGAAGGGCTGGAATTGATTGAGTTATTGTCACAACTTCATTTACTTCAGACCGACCCTCTCCGCAGGCTGTCAGATCAGCCTGTGGGCAAAACGGGTGGATTGAGACTCTTCCGCATTAAGCCCCGCCTCCCGCCACTGCACTACATCGGGAGCGTGCACCGCACCTGCTTTCGCCGTCATTGTAACATCTCATAAACAGAAGGATTAGGCTAATATGAACTCAATAAAAAAAAAAAATACAATGTCAACACATAGCATACAGCCCTACATGTTGGAACCTGAATCAGAGCCTGAAAACGAAGTGGAAAACAGCAACCCACAGCAACGAATGCAGCAGGATGTCTCTCTTTGGTAAACTCACCAGCCATCGTTGGAAAGAACTTTATCCTACGTTTTCCACCTGCCTGATGTATTTGTACATGCCCTTGTTAACCAGTAGAAGGTAACCAATCACCGAACCTTATCCCCCGGGACGTCACAAGGATTTCCAAGTAGAAAAAACTCTCTAAAACGACACGTTTTTCGTCGCCATGGAAACCGAATGGAGAGCGTGCTGGAACTCAAACTCAAACTCAAAGATGCATTTAGGTAATTAAAAAACAGTGGCGTTCACATGTCTGATGAGGATTCAACACTGTAACACTGTAGAAAGCTCAGAAAACCCCAAATACCATCATAGGACCCCTTTAAAATGAAATGAAAACAAAAAAGTATTGGAAGTTTTGTTATGATTTATGACAAAGCTCATGCCTGTTCATATTCAAGAGAAAAGAGAAACTGTATAAGTAAAACACTATAATCCTCACTGTATCAGTTTATTACTTATTTTATTGGCTTGTATTTTATTGTGCATTATACATAATGTACTTGTGTCTTTTTAAGGTCATTGTTGTAAACATGGAAATTACACAATGACTAAAATCTGGCACAATTACAGATTTTTCAAATGTCCTGTTTTAAAAAATAATAATTTTTGTTTCAATAAATAATATGCTTTACTGTCAGATTGTTAATCTACTTTCATAAAGTTGAGAGTAACAAAGATGCAAAATAACTTTCCATTAGCAGTGTTATGATGATGCTGGCACTATCTTTTGTAGTTCTACAAATGTGTGATTGCACTGGGACTGATCTTGGGGTAAAGCTGTGTCCAGAATTAATTTTCTGAGGGTGAATTTTTTATGAAATCACAAATTGTTTTTCTGATTGGAGAACTTTTCATTTTCAAAGGAACACAAAGTTCCAAATGTAAAGATGTCTGTGCCCAGTACCAATTTTCCTTCAATGTTGATTTTATTTGATTAATCTAGTATGTCTTGTGTCCATTATATATTTAGCTTTAATTATGGATGGTTGTTGCCAAAATATTTCATGTCCATACAATATCTTGAGCTTATGGTACTTTTTCTTTCGATTTTTGATAATATTGATACTTTTGCCCTTTCAATGAAAATCATGAGCATACAGTGTGTATTACTTGCACACAATGTACAATTGCAAATGCATTATGACATAAATAAAACTCATGAACATCAATACCTAAAAAAATAAAAATGAATAAATAAAATTAAAAAAAAAAAACAGTAAGAAAAACCTCAATTATACTTACTATACTTGTTATTAAAATTATACAGTTATAAGTAAATGTAACTCAGATAAGATCAAATAAATATTTTTAGAAGGATAAAATAATTCCATACATCCATTTTCCTAACCACTTAGTCCAATGAAGGATTGTGGGGAAGCTGGAGCCTATCCCAGCTGTCTTTGGGCGAAAGGAATGTGTCTCATTAGCTATCGTTTTATTACTTCTAGTATTGCACAAAACCTGAGTATTGCAATAAAAACTGCAAATGGAAACACCTGTTTTTCAAAAAACTTCTCAAACATTGTAAAAAGTTCTTACGCTCTCATGACACGGTTTTGAAGACGTTTCACAAGTATATCGTAAGTGTAATGGACACAGTGTTTGGATTTACAAGTCTGCGGACGTGATGTGGGGGGGTCATGTAACCGGCTCATTACCAGTAAAGATGACACTGTATGAAAGCGCGATATGATGTTGTTGATGCTTATAGTAGCTATTTTGAAGGCGTCCATTTTTTTTTTTTTTGGTGCAGCAACGACAATTACCTGGTGACAACATGACCTACTTTCTGCTGCTTGAAATCATGAGACAATGTGAGGACCATTAAACTGCCTGAAAGAGTAAAGGACACAAGACATTTTCCCATGGACCTGGTCAAGAACATGTGTGGCAAACTTTTTTAACATATTGCCAAAAAGAAGACGATCACCACGGTGGTCTCCTACGGCTCATTGGTTTGGACCGCATACAGCACAGGTGTCCACCCCAGTCCTCGAGGGCCGGTATCCTGCAGGTTTTTGTTGTCTCCATGCTCCAACACACCTGACCTAAAGTCATAAATAGGTTGACAAGAAGCTTCTGGATTCATTCGATTTGAATCAGCTGTGTTGGTAGAGGGGAAACAACCAAAACCTGTCGGATACCGGCCCTCAAGGACTGGAGTTTGACACCCCTGGCATACAGCATTTTCAGGTGGTGGCATTTATAAGAGGTCTCAGTAATAAACAAGGAAAAATTGGTAGCCAATCAGAAACCAACCTTTGAGGAAGAAGAAATAGACAAAACCGGTCCCACTGTAAGGTTACACGGTTCAGGAAGTTGCTTTAATTTTGCCCTCATGACAGCTTTATGGATATGCATCTTGAGCAATGAGCAACAGCATCATGACAACAAAATTCTGTCTTTTAACGCAAAGCATAAACAGTAAATTTAAACAACACCCTCCTTAATCACCACACGGTTAAATATAAAGCTCAGAGCTAAACATTGCAGAATTACCGGATTTACTTTGAGCTGTGTACACACTGCATGGTGTTTACCTTGAGGCTTTCCGGTGAAGGAAGGTAAATACTTTAACCTCCACTCGTGGCACGAAACGCTCTATAGGTCTTTTGCATGTATGTAAACGATGACGGCTTCTTTCAGGTTCGTCACAGACATTTTACTTTCTTTCTCTGGCTGCGGGGAAGTTGAGCTGGTTTCCTCTTGTGATATCATCTTCAGCTCATCTTCCCCTCTGAACGGCACGCAAACAGACCCAACTGGCTGTACTGCGCTCTGTTCCTCACAACTTATAGCTTAAACATCCGAACTGAAATAAAAAGTTGCACCTAAAACAATGTGGACAAACAGATGTCTTACCGAAGTGAGCATGATGATGTGAAGATGCCTCGGTGAAGCGCCGGCGCCAGTGTGAATGTGGCTGTGGTGAAATGAGGAGCAAAGTGCTGCAGCATCTTCACCACTTCCCTTCTCTCTCTATTTTCTGTCTTTGTCAGCTTTTTACTCTCCGCCTACCTGTTGCGTTTGTCCTCAGCAGCTACAGGAGCCTCTGAGATCTAGTTTCTCTTGCAAACAGCAGCACATGGAAAATGCTCCACAGCAGTTTGATCAGCTTGTAACACTCCCTCTTTTCTGAAATACAGAGATGCACATGTTTAAAGGTAAAAAACAAAAAAACAAAAACAAGATTTTTATTTTATAAAGCTAACAAGCAGAGTTAATTTGACAGAAAATGATGCAAGAAAGCACTTGCATGTGGCCCACCGCTGTATTCCTCTCAGCTGTGGGTCAGTTAACATGTAAAGTCTATGTATAGACCGAAACTCATAGACGGTGATGCTCTGCAGCCGATTCTTGGTGTGCCTAGATGACGCAGCGCCAGCTAGCTGTTTGTTAGTCAAATGTTACCTACTTTTAAACCCAATCTTGTGTACAGATTTATGTGTTGATTAGATGTTTGAGGGTGTATTCACATCAGGATAGTCCTGTACACTTGGTTCGATTGGGGACTCGGCTAAGTTGTAGGGGGGTGTATCTGTCACACAGAGTCCTGGTTCCAGACAACTTCCCACTGCTAAGGAAAAGGACATCGGACAAGTGTCAGCGAGAAAAACACTCTTATTAAAAGTCCCTGGGTAAAAAAAAAAAGAAGTATTTTTTCCTTAAAACAATCCTTTAAAAATGGTTCTGCTCAAGGTCAAGGTAGTGGGGTCAGTCTTCGGTACTCCAGTCCCCTGTAGGGGGGGCATCAGCTGCAGCCAACATGGGGGTGTGTCCTCCTAGATGCACTCTACTATATGCTCCACTGCCTGCCTTGGTTTCAGCCATGCAGCTTCTGGGGAAGACAGACAAGGAGGGCTAAGACACACTTCCGTATGGGGATCCACCCCACCCACACACAACAGCTAGGAGTGTTGATCTTCCTTTAACTTAGCTGTTCGTTAGCATTGGGTTGTTTCTCTTAAGGCTGGTGATCCCCGCTCCAAACCTGATGTTCCTGTCGGGCTTCTGTAAGCAGCCACAGTTGAGTTTGTCGTCCTGTGCAGCAGTGCTGTCCCTCCTTGTTGCCGGTGCCGGTGTCAGTCTGAGTCCCGGTGTACTCCCACACCTGCTCCCGTTTATCCAGTCCTCTGCCAGTCTCCTGGCAGGGAGGAGGAATGCCAGCCGTGGCTAATTGTTAATCAGTAACCTTGCCCACAAAGTCAAATCCACAACACTTAAGGTCATGCATAAAAGATAGAACAATAAAACCAAAACATGAGGGCAAGGTTTTCTGATAAGTATTAGCTCTGTCCACTTTGACATATCCATGCGCACCGAGATCATGTTTGAAGCGCCAAACCATTAGAATAATATATCCCCATTCCCACCAAAGGTGGCGCTGCACTAGTATTTAGCAAAAGGGAGGACAAGAAGAAGAAAACCCCTCTTGCGAGTTAATCATGGAGACAAAATTATTGCTGTTTTGGGTTTTTGTTTTTTCTTAAGCCAGTACACTGCAGAAATACACTGCAACAAAATGGACGCAGTATGAACCACAGATGAGGCAGAGGACCCTTCGCTACCCAGTTGATCCCGCTTCTTTGATCCGAATCAGAATTCGTTTGGGGCATTCACATTTCCCCAAACAAAGTAGACTTTCCGAACAAATGGACTCAGATTCGGATCAAAAAGGCTGATGTGAAAGTGCCCTTTAACGTCATTATGGTTTTAACAATTCCTGAAAAAGATCACATGTGAGACAAATCAACGGCACAAAACCCTTTTATCTCTCCTCAATGTAACACTGTATCCAGACATCAGTGGCCTTCTTCTCTTCTCTGTTATGTACTTTGTTTGTAGGACTGCCTTTTTGTGCATGAAACATTATTTTTAAGCTGCCGGTTTCAGGATTAATGTAAATCAAACATTAGATACGAAGACGAGGCTTCATTGTTGCGATCTGACATATTTATAGTTCAATATTCAGCACCTGTAACAGTGAAATGCTCCTAAATACACTAATCCAGAGACTTAGTTTATAACAAGGGTCTGCAACCTGCTGCTCCGGAGCTGTAAAGTAGCGTAAATGTTGATTTATGTGACATGTTTAAAAAAAAAAACCTCACAAATGGCCTTTTGGACCATCTATAAAGGTTCTTGATAACATTTGCTGAAAAATAAAGAACTAACAAATATTTTTAATTGTTTTTTTTTTTTTGTTTTTTTTTAGCAGTTTTTGTGTTTCTTTCGTCTTTCCTGTCATTGAATAATTGCATTCATTTTCTGCACACTGAGATCTATTTTTCCTTCCAGTAGGCTGGAAACTTTTATTTATTTGTTTTTCATTTTAAAACCTAAACTAGAATAAAATTGTGATTCTCAACAACAGCAAATTTGCTTCAGAAGATTTTTATATTGCTGCCTTTTTTGAAATTATCACACAAAAACTCAGATCACTTTCAAGATGTTAAATCAACACCACAACAAAAACTATTAAATATTATTTTGTCATATTTCACCCTTAAAGGTCCCATATTATATATTTATTTAACCATTTCATCTGGGTGTCAGAACCCCAACAACATTGTTTGCAAAGTGTTTTGCCACAAATTCAGCTTTGGTCTTTAATTTCAGCCTTTCCAGAAGTGTTTCTCGTGAGTACCACAGAAATCCGTCTGTTTCTGTGTTTGAACCTTTAAACGTTCATTAGTAGTGTCTGTCCACGCCGACTCCCCGCCCACTCCCCGCCCACTCCACGCCCTGCCCAGAAAGAGGAGGCGACTTTGCCTGGAGCCTGCTTGGTGATTTTGGGTTGCAGGCTGAGCTAGCTTTGGGAAGGGTCAACGGCAGTAGAGATAGACTGATGTGGTTTCTTCAGGGCCAATATCGATACCGATTATTAGTTGTCAAAGAGGCTGATCATCATTATCTGAAGTGAATTTTCATTTGCAATTAAAGTGAAAATATTGGCACCGAAATTTAGAATAACTCATACTCCAACACCCCCTCCCTGAGCCGTCACCTTATCGTGGTGGAGGGGTTTGTGCGTCCCGAAGATCCTAGCAGCTATGTTGTCGGGGGCTTTATGCCCCTGGTAGGGTCACCCATGGCAAACAGGTGTCTAGGGGAGGGACCAGACCAAGCACGGCTCATCGACCTCTACGATGACGACCAACCTGGGCATGAATGTTCCCTTTCCCGGACGCGGGTTACCGGGACCCCCCTCTGGAGCCAGGCCTGGAGGTGGGGTACGAGAGCGAGCGTCTGGTGGCCGGGCCTTCGCCCATGGGGCCTGGTCGGGCTCAGCCCGAAAGGGTTACACGGGCCCCACCTCCCGTGGGCTCACCATCTGCGGGAAGAGCCGTAGGGGTCGGGTGCAATGTGAGCTGGGCGGCAGCAAGGGGCGGGGACCCTGGCGGTCTGATCCCCGGCAGCAGAAGCTGGCTCTAGGGATGTGGAACGTCACCTCTCTGGTGGGGAAGGAGCCTGAGCTTGTGCGCGAGGTTGAGCGGTTCCGGCTAGATATAGTTGGACTCACCTCAACGCATGGCTAGGGCTCTGGAACCAGTATCCTCGAAAGGGGCTGGACTTTCTTCCACTCTGGAGTTGCTCATGGTGGGAGGCGCCGAGCAGGTGTGGGCATTCTCATCAGCCCCCAGCTTTGTGCCTGCACGTTGGGGTTTGTCCTGGTGGATGAAAGGGTAGTTTCCCTTCGCCTCCAGGTGGGGGGACGGGTCCTGACTGTTGTCTGTGCTTATGCGCCGAACAGCAGTTCAGAGTACCCACCCTTTCTGGAGTCCTTGGAGGGAGTGCTGGAGGGTGCTCCTTCTGGGGACTCCATTGTTCTGCTGGGGGACTTCAATGCTCACATGGGCAATGACAGTGAGACCTGGAGGGGAGTGATTGGGAGGCATGGTCCCCCCCCTCTGAACCCAAACGGTGTTTTGTTATTGGACTTCTGTGCTCGTCATGGATTGTCCATAATGAACACCATGTTCCAACACAAGAGTGTCCATATGTACACCTGGCATCAGGATTCCCTGGGCCGCAGTTCGATGATCGATTTTGTAGTCATATCGTCGGACCTGCGGCCACATACCTTGGACACTCGGGTGAAGAGGGGGGCGGAGCTGTCAACTGATCACCACCTGGTGGTGAGTTGGCTCAGGTGGTGGGGGAGGAGGCCGGTCAGATCTGGCAGACCCAAACGTGTTGTGAGGGTCTGCTGGGAACGTCTGGCTGAGTCCCCTGTCAGAGCGAGCTTCAACTCCCACCTTCAGCAGAGCTTCAACCATGTCCCGAGTGAGGCGGGGGACATTGAGTCTGAATGGGCTGTGTTCCGTGCCTCTATTGCTGAGGCGGCCGGCCGGAGCTGTGGCTGTAAGGTCGTTGGTGCCTGTCGTGGTGGTAATCCCAGGACTCGTTGGTGGACACCAACAGTGAGGGATGCCGTCAAGCTGAAGAAGGAGTCCTATCGGGCCTTCTTGGCCTGTGGGACTCTGGAGGCAGCTGATGGGTACCGGCGGGCTAAGCGGCATGCGGCTTTGGCTGTTGCCGAGGCAAAAACTCGGGCATGGGAGGAGTTCGGCGAGGCCATGGAGAAAGACTTCCGGACGGCTTCGAGGCGATTCTGGTCCACCATCCGGCGGCTCAGGAGGGGGAAGCAGTGCTCCATCAATACTGTGTACAGTGGAGGTGGGGAGCTGCTGACCTCAACTCGGGACGTAGTGGGCCGGTGGAAGGAATACTTCGAAGACCTCCTCAATCCTACCAACACGTCTTCCGATGAGGAAGCAGAGCTGGTGGACTCAGGGGTGGACTCTCCTATCTCTGGGGCTGAAGTCGCTGAGGTGGTCAAAAAGCTCCTTGGCGGCAAGGCCCCAGGGGTGGATGAGATCCGCCCGGAATTCCTTAAGGCTCTGGATGCTGTGGGGCTGTCCTGGCTGACACTCCTCTGCAGCATTGCGTGGACATCGGGGGCAGTACTGCTGGATTGGCAGACTGGGGTTTGTGGTCCCCCTTTTTAAGAAGGGGAACCGGAGGGTGTGTTCCAATTACAGGGGAATCACACTCCTCAGCCTCCCTGGTAAGGTCTATTCAGGGGTCCTGGAGAGGAGGGTCCACCGGATAGTTGAATCCCGGATTGAGGAGGAGCAGTGTGGTTTTCGTCCTGGTCGCGGAACAGTGGACCAGCTCTATACCCTCTTTGGGGTCCTGGAGGGGGCATGGGAGTTTGCCCAACCAGTCTACATGTGTTTTGTGGACCTGGAGAAGGCATTCGACCGTGTCCCCCGGGGGCTCCTGTGGGGGGTACTCCGGGAGTATGGGGTACCGGACCCCCTTGTACAGGCTGTCCGGTCCCTGTACGACAGGTGTCAGAGCTTGGTCCGCATTGCCGGTAGTAAGTCGGATTCGTTTCCGGTGAGGGTTGGACTCCGCCAAGGCTGCCCTTTATCACAGATTCTGTTCATAACTTATATGGCGCAGCCGAGGTGTTGAGGGGATCCAACTTGGTGGCCTCAGGATTGGGTCCCTGCTTTTTGCGGATGACGTGGTCCTCCGCATCGAGAGGAACCAGTTGAGGTGGCTCGGGCATCTGGTCAGGATGCCTCCTGGACGCCTCCCTGGTGAGGTGTTCCAGGCACGTCCCTCTGGGAGGAGACCCCGGGGAAGACCCAGGACACGCTGGAGGGATTATATCTCTCGGCTGGCCTGGGAACGCCTCGGGATCCCCCCCCGCAGAGTTGGCAAATGTGGCTGGGGAGAGGGAAGTCTGGGCTTCCCTGCTTAGGCTGCTGCCCCCGCAACCCGACCCCGGATAAGCGGCAGAAGATGGATGGATGGATGGATCATACTCCAACACTTTGGAGTTTGACTTTTTTTTAAGTTTGAGTTTGAGTTTAACTTTGTTTAAATGCCTCTAACATATTTAACAAACATGTAGAGTCGACTCATCATGCTTAATTTATTAAAGCGTTAATGAAGCATGCAGTTGATTTTATCATGTAAATTTTATATATGTTATCAACACATAATCGCAGGGACCCTCTCATTCAAAACAAGGTTGCTATGTTACCAACAAACAGCAACAGGAGAGCCTATTTATGCCTGACCATCATGTGGTTCATGTAGGATAAATCATGCAGTAACATCTTAAATATGTCAAATCAAAGACAGCTTTAGGACATTTTTATGTCATTCTCCGCTGCTTGAGATTCTCAATCAACACAGAATAATGTCAAGTAAAATAACTTTGTTAACCCTTTATAGGGCATTCAATGAAATACCTAGAAATTTGAAATTTTAACCTAAAATTGTCGTTCTGGTACGTATTAAGACCTCCGTTCTGTTACATTTTGTTAAAAAAAGATTGTTTTGTGCTGAAAACGAAAGAAAACAAATTGATCAAAAATAGTCACTTGCCTGATAAAGGGTTAAAAAGCCAGTATTGGCCAACAGTTTTCTCTGAGACAGATGCTTTTTACCTGCTCAGGGACTGTGAGCAAGCAGAGCTGCTGCTTATGTGTATATAATGTTATCGTGCTTACAGTAACGTTACTAGTTGTGAGTTATAGAGGACTGGGATGTTTAGTCTGCTGCCTTGACTTACCTTTGACACCGCTCACCTTCTCAACATCGACGTTAAGTGTGTAAGCACTGTTCATGGAACAAATATGTTCATTATATTTAATCCATTTTAATTACATTTGTTTACTAGTGTTATTGTATTAATCAGGTTCTCTTCATACTTGTGTGTGATGTATTAATGAACCTAACATGAGTCTCTCTTCACAAAGTTGCAAATTCCCAAGAGTACAAATTGAGATTGGAAATGTTTAGCTTTTCAATTAAATTGATAGTAAAAATAAAAAATTTTCAGCTCAACAAGCTTCACTTGTTTTTTCAGAAAGCCAAGATGACTCAGCAAAACACTGTGCCTGTTACCTTCTCATGACTCATCACTTTCAGCCCTTCCTCTCCCTCCTGCTACATCCTACCATCACTCTGATCTCAGGTGATCCAGCTGCAGGAAAGGAGCAGCGCAAATCAACCAACATTTCTGCACATTCTGTAAACTTGTTTGGGGCACATGTAGTCAAGGTTCAGAGACTTCAGATTGAGCCGACCCACTGCCGTCTGACAACAGGAAGAGGAACTCTGAACCCGGATCTGTATTGGTACAAATGGTTTCTTAACCTGCAATGTTAAACTTATACACCAGTGAGTGATTACTAATTTCCAATGCAAAAGATGTTGCTGGTAACTGGCCGAGGAGAAGGCAATTTCTCAACTGCATGCACGCTGCTTTCACTGCTGATTGGCTGTTATGTGCTGTGGGTGTAGCCAATCAAATGGTGCTGTGAACAGGGCAATGCTGGAGACAGAGTAGTGACTGTGGACAGAGACGCAAACAAGACAGTTTTGAGTTGATCTCTGTTCAGCAGTCAGATTAAACAAAAAGGCAGATGCTGAGTCAAAATACCCACCTGATATTCAGTCTATCTATAGTATTATTGCCAGGGGGAGTGGGGTTTCCCTTCATGAGGTCACAAGGGGAAAGATCTCAGACTCACCTGTTTCAGTGTGGACACTTTTGGCCACAAAGGTCACCAAAGGTACTAAATTCATCAGTAGAGTAGAAAAGATGTGATAGAAAAAGACAATAAATTTTTTAAAAATTGCCAAAAAAAGAAGAGTTATTACTAAAATCCACACCACTGCCTGCAACACTGCTGAAGTAATCACCAAGACAGACCAAATCATCCCAAAGAGGTTTTAAAGGTTATCCTTTTGTTTTGTATTCATAAGATATCGTCATTTATTTT
Organism: Telmatherina bonti; assembly: GCF_933228915.1. NCBI lineage: Eukaryota > Metazoa > Chordata > Actinopteri > Atheriniformes > Telmatherinidae > Telmatherina > Telmatherina bonti. The sequence continues at coordinate 29,995,444 of NC_136615.1, forward strand.
ACAGAAAAACAAATCTACATTTAGCTATCAATAAAGTTACCTTGAACTTGATGGGTTATGTTATAGTTTTATGAAGTTATGTCACATAAAACTACCTGACATTTCATACAGCAACAGGTTTATGGATCCATTTAAATCACAAATGGCTGTATTTCCTGGGCATTAGAATTGGATTTTTATGTCTGTTATGTGACCTATGTGACCATCAAGTTGAATTATTCACATGTACATAAAATAAAATGTAAATTAAACTCCAACCTGTGTGTGTATATATAGGTTTTTTTTATTTTACTGAGTGCAAAACGTTACAAGTGAAGTAATTCCAATTACAACATTAGAAGCTTGTTGATTTGTGTTGGTGAAGCTCTAAGCTGTGTTGGTGCCCTCTGACTGGGATGAACTTCTCTCTATTTGGATGCATTTTTGCAAGCTATCACGTCAGCATGTTTCACCACTGTCAACACCATGTTGTGAAAGTCAGAGCCACAACATGACGACTGAAGATCGGGCTTTCCATATTTCTGAACCAATAACAGCTGCGCATCTTCCAGAGAAACTTTCATCACAAGACATGTTTGTTGTTTTGTAACTAAATCCTGCTTTCATCATGCAACTATAAATAAAAAGTAGCATCATGATTTTCTAACCTGAAAAAATTAAAGACCGCGTCAACGTTTCCCTTTATTCAATGTTTATTTCCACTTTTCCATTGTAGAGTCTAAATGTGAAAAGTAGGATTTGCTGTAATGGAGCAAGAAGTGACATTCGTCTGAAATGGAGCACAACTCTGAAATGAATGCAGAACATTTATGATCGTGACCTAATTTTTTTTTCATTCCTGGGACTTTCAAAGCTCTGTCAGCTTTGAAAACAGTTTTCATGGCAGCTGGTGAGTGGTCTCCATCACTGTGTTGATGCAGCTGTGCTCCAGGGACACAGTCAGGGTGAAAACATGGCCTCAGGGCTGCTGGGAGGCTCTCAGGCACCTGAAACAAACATCAAGACAGGATAGAAATAAGTAGAAATGTTTGAGAAGCTTTACACTAGAATAAAAAAAACCATATATTTAAGGGTGAAAGCTATAATAGGCTTACAGGATGAGGTACTAGCTAAAGTTAAAATATGTCAAAGCTAAATCACAAGTTTATAGACATGAAGAAGGATTTACATACTCATATAAGCATCAATGGCATTGCTCTCTTCAATTAGGAAACAGTTTGCATTGCTTAATGACATTTTTAGAAAAAAAAGACAAAGCAATAGAACAGTTGCTTTGCTTTGCTAGCTTAGCTTAGCTTAGTTTGTGGGAGAAAAGTGCTAAACTTTTCATGCAGCGGAGACACCCATTAAAAAGCTGGTCTTAATAAATATGTCTTACACCTCACAGTGTTAAAACATTTCTGTTCATACTGAGTAACAGCATCTTTCTCTGACTATATTATTATATTCTGTAGCTACAGCTACTCTTAGCATTTTTAATTCAAAATGCTAGCAATCTATTGTTATTTGTTATTATGTTACATGCTTTCTTCCAGATTTAACTGTGAGCTAGCTCTCATTTAGGTGAACTTAGCTCTTTACAAACATTTACCATTTAGTTTATAGGTGCTATTATGAGCTAGTTGTTTATTTTACACAACCACCATGAAGGTTTTCTGAAGAAAAGGCCAGATAGTTTCAGTTAGCAACATTACAGCAGAATCAGTTAATATGAGAGCTAATTTCACCAATCAGATGAACTAGCTGGAGTCACCATTATTGAGTGTTATCACATATCAAACCACATCATAACGATGGAGTGAATCAATATTTGATCCTGTGTATGTTATTGACAGGAAGATTTTTGGTATCACTCATCCCTAAGGGATAGGGCAGAAAGTAAGTTTTCCATGAAGGGCACAAGTTCATAAACCTTTAAATATTACGTTAGTTTTTTTTAATAGAATAAAGTGAGCATTTTAAACCTGAAGACAGCTGTTTGTCCAGGTTTTGGATCAGCCGCAGGTGCTTGTTGATAATTCTGTCCTGCTTTAAAACCTCTGAGTAGAGATGAGTGAGCCGTCCGGCCTGTTCATCAATGACAACCTGTAACACATCCAAGCCATCTGGGTTTAAGATACAGCACATCTAGAGATACTAGAGGTACCAGAGAACAAATAAAGCAAAGCCAAGGCAAATTCCTGAGAGTTGATGTGATTCCTCTTCACCTTGATGAAGCTGGCATCAGGAGGAGTGCGACCCCCTGGCCTTGGCTCAGACAGGCTCTTCACAGTCCAGATGACCCGGTTCATCTGGTGCTGCATGGCCTCTTGTTCCCTCCCCAGATCATCCATCTCCTTCTGCAGATCTGCGACAGCCCTCTGCAGCCTGTCTCTCCTGGCACTCTGAATCTGCAGGTCCTTCCTCATCTGCAGAGCAGCTCAGTACATTATATTACACTAATGACAGGCTAATGCACGCTAATAAGGCTTCATATGTGACTACAGCTGACTGAAATAAGAAAGACGGAGAAGAAAAACAAGATTTTAACAACCAAAGAGAAAAAGTGAGGCTAGAACAGATTAAAAAGTCCAGTTTTTACAATCATAATAGATGTGCTGGGCTCTCAGAGCAAGATGAAAAAGCAGTTGTGACTCTTCCTCACCTGCCTGTGAATCTGCCCTGCCTGTAAACTCTGCTTATGAAGGCTCTCCAGACCCTTCGTGGCGCTGTCCACCTCTGCTCCTACCTGCTCAGTCTGCTGCTCCAGTCGCTGGACATTCTCCTCCACACCCTGCAGCATGTGACCCAAGCCCAGAGCGAGCATCTTTAGCTGCAATGTAGGGACCTCACCGGGTTTTTGTGACGCTGTAGGAGCCCCACGGGCCTGACAGAGTCCCACCAGCATAGTAATCACTTGCAACACTCTACTCAGCCTCATATTAGAAAAAGATCCTCTTCTGTGGTGATATTTAGGTCCTGTGAAGCAGGAACCAGATGTGATCGACAGCTGTGGAGAGATGACCTGTCATGCGAAGGGCCTGCAGAGTCCGGATGTGTCGCTGATGTTCCCTGAGGAGGTCTGAAACTTGGGAATGATGAAAGAGAGAGGAATAAGGACAAAGAGGAGATACAAGGGGGGTGTTCCCAACCTGACATGTTAACCAATCTGAATGTCCAAAACACAGCAGTATAAAACTGTTTAGTTTGTTTTATCTTAATGTAATTAGGGCACCCACACATGTCTACACAGAGATTTATCATATCGTCTCAGTAAGGAGGGTTAACTCCTGCTGATTAACACATGATTTCAACTTAAAGCTGCATTTTAAAAAGTTTCTGGGCTGAACTGAGACGATCTGGCTGCTGGATTTCTGTGCGAAGGTAAAGTGTGACACCTGGTGGCTGTTTGCTTCGCTGCAAGGCAGGTCGGATGTGCAGGATTTCATCCCTCTGTTATGATCAGAAAGAAACCTCTTATTCATCTTATTCTTTTCCTTTTCAGATACTGTTTTATCTGATTTACATCTGTTTTTAGAAATGATACTTATTATTTATTTTCTGTCCAGTTTACGCCATTTTTCAAGGGCAACATGCTGAGACTTGCCAGTTTTTTCAGCTTTTTTGGGAATCATCATCTTGTTGGGGCAAAAAAAACTGTTAAATCTCTGACAAACTGTCTTATTTTTGGAGTTTTTCTTTTCTTAATTAAGTCTTTGTTGAGTAGTCTGTTGTGTGTGTGGTCACATGGTTCATACCTTGAGTTAGGTGCCTTTTTTAAAAGTTTAAATTATTAAATTATTCATAGGTCAGGGTTCCCATGTGGCTCACAAAACAAGTAAGAAAAAAAAAACCGAATTCCCTTGAAAATAATACAATAAAAAAACTGGACTGAAACTGTGAGAAAAATGTTTTAAAAGTCCACAGAAACTGTGTGATCTGATTTGCAAGTTTGTTTTAAAAGATGACAAGAAACTGAATGGAATCAGAATAAAGTAACAATGGGAAGTTTGTAAATGTTCGATGACAGAAATAGCTGCGCACAAAAGGAACAAATTGTTGTCATTGTCAGAGCAAAACAGGTAGCTCTTATCGACATGAAATCAAGATGGTATGGACACATAACATCATATAAACAATGACTTGCTGTTGCTGCTAAGCATCTTAGCTATCCTGAGCTAAGAGTGAGCTAAAAAAGGAGGAGCTACATTCATCAGATTAACAAAAATGTGGCTTCAATGGGGGAATTATGTCAACAATCATTAATAATCAAGTGCTGATGAATTTTCAAACTGTATATTAAACATTAGGACAAGAACGTTGGACTATTAATAACAGCTCAATCAAGATAAAACTGAAGTTTTAATCATTTGTCCAGATGAATAAAGAGAGGAACAGCCTTCAAGTGGAACATATTTTCTTTCAATCCTGCAAAATATATGAAGAATCTTGATTTTTAATGTTTAGTCTGACTTAGCTCATATTAGAAACATAAGAAGGACACTGAGATCCACACTGAGGTCCATGCAGATAAACTGATCCATGCTTTTATGTCCTGCAGGAAGGACTACTGTAACGCTCTTCTTTCTGCTAAAGAATAAAAAACCACTAAAGCTGCGACAAAAGCTGCTCATGTGCTCACACAGACCAGAAGTGTGACACCCCCTTAACATCTCTGCATTGGCTTTCTGGCTTCCAGACTGATTTTTAAAGCTCTCAGTCGTTATTTATCCGACTTGCTTCAAGTTTCTGAACCTCTCAGGTCCTCTAATATTTTATTTATTCCAGCAGTTGAGACGCAGACACAGAGACAAGCTTTCATGGTCCTGTTTATTGGGACAGCTTTCTGGGAGATGAGCGATGTGCAAATTAACATGCAAATGCAAAGAGATATTTTTTAATGCATTAATTTAATAATTAATTAATTTTTTATTTTATGGTCTATTAAAACTTGAATTATGGATATTCTCTGTGAAACTGAAGTTTGGGCAGGCAGATATCTTGTCACTGTGGTGAACTTACTCCACCCGAACCCACTTAATTCACCAAGAAAAATCAATAATAAAAAGAGAATTCGATAAGAGACACTTTTAAAGAAGTTTTAGTTTTGTAAAATAGACGTGACAATTGAAATGCATTAATCTTTTACATGTTGAATTTTTGTTGAATAAGCTACCAAACTTAAAAGTAAAGCTTCATGCAATGAAATACTTCTTATATTTCATCCTATCAGACAACCAAGCAGACTTTATTGTGAAATGCTTGTTTTTAAAGCTGTATTCAACTGATTACACTACAAAAACAAGATATTTAATGTTAAAACTCATTAACTTAATTGTTTTATTGTAAATATTTGCTCATTTTGAATTTAATGTCTGCAACAAGTTTTTAAAAAAAATGACAACAAAAGACTGAGAAAGTTTAGAAATGATAAAAAAAAAAAAACCTCTTTGCCTCATTCCACAAGTTCATTGGGTAGGAATTTCATGACTGAGTATAAAAAGAGCATCTCTAAAAGGCTCAGTCAGTCACAAGCAAGAATCGGCTCAACTTCACTACTCATAGTCCAACTGGTCAAGAAAATCTCAACTTGTTCAGCGTTTTGGGTTTAAATTATCTACAGTCCATAACATCATCAAAAGATTCAGAGAATTTGAAGGAATCTCTGCATGTAGGCAGTAAGACTGACAAGCAGCATCTGTGACGGTATGGGGGGGTGATTGTACATCTGTGAAGGCAACATTAACGCTGACAGATACATACAGGTTCTGTAGCAACATATGCTGCATCCAAGTGACGCCTATTTCAGCAAGACGATGCCAAACCACGTTAAAACAGTCTGGCTTTGCTGTAAAAGAGTGCAGGTACTAGACTGGCCCGCCTGCAGTCCAGACCTGTCTGTCACTGATAATATCTAATGCATTAAGAACAAAACACAGCAGCGGAGACCCCACATTGTTGAGCAACTGAGGTTGTTCGTTCAGTAAAAATGCTAAAGAATTCCACCTGAAGCTTCAACAATTATTGTCCTCAGTTCTCAAACGCTTGATGAGTGACCCTGTCCCAGTTTTTCTGGAATTTATTGCAGGTTTTAAATTCAATATGAGTGAATATTTACAAAAAAAAACAACAATAAAATGTATTAGATTAAACGTTAAATATTTTGTCTTTGTAGTTAAAAAGGATTTGACAATTGACAAAGCTAATGTTACATTGTGACCTAAAGGGAAGTACTTTGTGACCATATGTCTATGAAAAGTGCTATTTAAACAAAGTTTTTCTTATCTTATCTTATCTTATTTGCAAATAACTGTATTCTGTTTTTATTTGTTTTACATAAGCCCAAATTCCACAAAATGTATCCTATTAAAGCTAATCTTACACTGGGGGTCCCACATGATCTATGTATGATCTGACATTCAGAAACAGGTTTCTATTTGTAAGAAAGCTGAAAAAAGAAGAACCGTTTCGTCATCTTCCCACCTTCTCCTCTCTTGTTTTGTCTAAAAACACCACGCCAATTAAGTTGTGTCCAAATGGAGTGAACTGGGAGAACTGGGGTACAATACATGACTTCCTACACTCAGCCTCAGACTGAAAGACGGCTTTGTGTCAATAAGGGACAAGCCAACAAACTGCTCTTTGAATTGTTGTGGAGTTGGGGCCGGCCTACCGCACAAACGGCACTATGTCAACTCATAAAGCCTGATTTATAAAAGGAGAGGAAGACGTCAGTTTCAGCCCACTGCTTCCTCCTGGCATTCTGCATGAAGGAGAAAGTCACAGGAAGGCAGTGTCACCGGGTCAGCGTGAGGGAGCAGACACACCACCTTACACAGTAAGTCAACAAGCTTTTGTCTGTTGCGGAAATGCTTGAATAGTTAAAGACTCGTGAGAATAAGGGATTTTTTTTGCGCTCTCTTCTTCTGCACAGTCACCAGAAGTAAAAGATGACATTTCTTATTCTGTCCTTTAAATTAGGCCGAATGAGGTGATTCTGCTTAAATGATGCTCTGAATGGGGTTTTTCCTTTGTGTGGATGGCTCAGCCCTCTGCATGCTGGAAACACCAGGAATAAGATGCAGCTATCATTTCATGCAGCACATCTCTGTCATTTGCAGAATTCTCATGAGAAACTCCATGTAAAAAAATACAATATATTATCAAATACTAAATGAGTAAAAAACAACTTGTTTTAGCTTGATGACAACCTGTTTTTACATATTTGGTTAAAGTATTGAAAATATTGTAGTTTTATATATTGTTTTGTTCTCTGTTTTCTTTTTAAATGATTTTTATTCTTTATAGATAAAAACTTCTGAACCGAAATAGAAACAACTCTTAATTTTTTTAATATGTTCATAATGATGAATGAATAACAAGACTAATTCTGTGGCACACTAATGTGTTTTCTGTAACTCAGTCAGACTTCTGCACCTGTCAGCAGGTATTCTGGCCCACTGGTCATCAGAAAGTGCTATAAATTGTCTAGGATGATTTAAATATATATACATATTTTTCTTATTTCTTCTTCTTATTTTTTTTTTTAACCACAGTTCAAAAGCAGTGTTTCAATTTAACGAAATTAGAATTGAGCAAATTTTAATTTATTTTTACTTTTTTCTAGAAGTGGGACTTTAATGTGTTAATTAGGATGAGTTAATGACAGAAACATTAACACGTTAAAAAAAAATAAACGCATTTAACCTTTGTCAGAGCAAAATTTACTGGTACACCAATTACACTGATGTACACAGTACCTCTGCTACTAACTTAGCTGCATTGACGCTATATTTAGGGATGTTTCAGACCCTTCAGTGAGTCTATTTAAAGACAAAGTGAGCATTAACAGGTCTAGTGTCTTTTTCTGGTGGTTTGGAGGACTTTTGGTAACAATAAAATAATGTGTAGTTTTCTATTCTCCATTATGTTTTGACTTGTTGAATAGGAAAAGTGAAGTGTAGTCAATTGATAATTCTAACTAATAATTTAAATGATCAAGACATATTGTCTTTATGTTTTGAAACCCACCAAAACTGATTTTATTATTTACAGTTGCTGTTTTCCCTGCAGGAAAAAAACTATTTGATGTAAAAATGTATCTATCAAAATATCTTTGGCAGATTTCATCAATCTGTGTTCTTTTATGTGTTTTTTCATTTCTACATATTTTGACAAGTTTAGAAGATTGAGTGTTTTTGCAGCATTTAGCAACAAACTAATACAATTCAACTTTTTCCATTTTAGCTTCACCCTAGCTTGTAGCTGCTAGCTAAATGCTAGCAAGCTGAAAAGATAAAGAACAGGTTTTATCCCCTGTTTTGACCTGTCAAACCAGGAAAATTGGAGAGTACTGGTAACTAATTACTCAAAATATGAAGAATGTTGTTGTCAGCTAAACAAGACCCAACCGTCACCGGTTTTATTGTTTATGCCTATGCCATTCCCACCGGGCCACATAAAATTATTCAAATACCTTTGGCAGACTCTGAAATGACACAAGCTGCTGAAGCCTGGCAGGTTGACAGCAGGGTGTGTGCAAAACGTATTACATTTTTCCTTCATTATTGTTTTCTTTAAAAAAAAAAAAAAAAGATATAATTTGGTTTCTATTTTTATGAAAAACGGAGAAATTCACAAATAAAACCAGAACTGATTTAAATCAGAGGAACAGCAGTGTTTCTCAATCCTGGTCCTCACTGCCTTGCATATTTTTGAGGTAACCCTTCTTTTAATACATCTCAAATAAATGTGTGTCTCATTAGCGGGCTTGGTGAGGAGGTTCATTAATGTGAATGGGGTGTGAGTGAGAACACGTCTAAGACATGCAGGGCAGTGGTAGCGACTTGAGGAACAGGACTGAGAAACACTATAGGATGACATTAGCTAAATCTAGTCAATCACTTCATAAATTAAGAAAAGCGTTGTGAAACTGATTGTGTCACTGCTTTTAAAATATCAGCTGCTCCATATTTTTTCCAGATAAAAGCAGTTCTATTAATTTTTATTCTAAATAACTCAAATGATTTGCAAACACAATACCCAATATATGATGAGATGATGGATGAAAATCAGCACTTCCAAATCCAAGACCATGGTCCTCCGCTGGAATGGGGGGGGGGTGTAGCGTGAGATTGACAGACGGATCGATGCAGCGTCTGCAGTAATGCAGACTCTGCGCCGGTCTGTCGTGGTGAAGAAGGAGCTGAGCCAGAAGGCAAAGCTCTTGATTTACCAGTCGATCTATGTTACTACCCTCACCTATGGTCATGAGCTGTGGGTCGTGACAGAAAGAACCAGATCTCGTATACAGGCGGCTGAAATGAGTTTCCTCCGCAGGGTGGCCGGGCTCTCTCTTAGAGATAGGGTGAGAAGCTCAGTCATCCGGGAGGAGCTCAAAGTAGAGCCGCTGCTCCTCCGCATCGAGAGGAACCAGTTGATATTTGCCAAAGCATCTGGTCAGGATGCCTCCTGGACCTCCCTGGTGAGGCGTTCCAGGCACGTCCCTCTGGGAGGAGACCCTGGGGAAGACCCAGGACAGGCTGCTTAGGCTGCTGCTCCCGTGACCTGACCCCGGATAAATGGATGAAAATCGATGGATGGATGGATGGATGGATGGATAATGTACTGCAAACTTTATATGATAATTTGTGATTAATTAAATTATACAATCCCTATTACCCCCATAAAAACACAGCGTGTTGTGTAAAATACAAATAAAACTACAATGCAATCATTTCAAATATTAAATGCTGAGAAGTTTGATGACAGATAAACATTTAAACAAAAAAGGGAAATGGGTAACAACAGGTTTGGCACTGCAAATAAAAACAACTGGAGGAAAATTTGACAAATAATTTTGCATTACCTGGCAACAGGTGAGTCATGATTGTTCATAAAAGACCCATACAAGGCGCTTCTCAGAGAGGCAGGCTCTTTCCGGAGTAATGATGGACAGAGACTCATCAATCTGCAACAAACTGCTTCTAAAGGTTGTGGAAATAAGTTTCCGTATGTGAAACTAAAGAGAAATCCAGAAAAGCTGCTGTCTTCTGACTCAAAATGCTCTGGAGCAAAGCTGAAAACTATTTTGTGGTCAAAATATGACATTCTTTGTGGAAAGCATGGAGCATCCAGCTTGTTGAGGGGATGGGGTTGCATTTGTGTCGATGGCGTGGGCAGCTTCCACGTCTGTGAAGCTCCATCAATGCTGAAACATCTGCGCCCATCCAGACGTCTCTTTCAGGGAAGACCTTGCAGATTTCAGCAAGACGATGCTGAACCACATCCTGCATCCATCACAGCAGCATGGTGGGAAAGGAGAACTGGTCTGCCTACCAGGTCTGTCAACAATACAACCTGGAGCATCATGGAAGCAAAAATCCAGCAAAATGGTCCAGAACTGGGACCAGAATGGGATGACATTCCTCTCCTAAAACTCACTTCCCAGATGTTTACAGACAGATGTTAGAAGAAGAGGAGATGCTGCACAAAGCTAAACATCATCCTGGAACTACTTCAGAAACTACTTTAAATATTAGAAATGATTTTAAAGATCTCATGAAATGGTAAAAAAATCTCATTTTAAACATCTGATATGCAGTTTGCGTTCCACTGGGAGTAAATGATGGGCCTATAAGGTTTGCTGATCATTAATTTCTGTTTTTATTTACATATTACCCCGCATCCCACTTTTTCTGGAATTGAGATTGTATATGTCACAATTATAAAAATGACTCGCGATTCAAAGAAGGAACGGGAAGAAGGCCAAAAGGTTTGAACAAATTTGCATAAGGATCCTAATCTATGTAAAAAAAGTGAAGCAATCTCAAACGAAAATGTAATTCATGTGCTGCTTCACATCTTTAAATCAGCCCTAACAAAAACATGTTGCCTTAATATTGGTGTCATGTGCTGTGGCAGGCTGGGAATTTTCTTTTTCTTTCCACCAAGTTGCTCTAATGCGTTTGGTACAACCTTTCAGTCACCAGGTCTCCACCTTGCATAAATGCCCTAGCAAGTCAAGCATGATCGTGCTCTGACTCCCAGAGCTTTGGAGGTCAAAAGAAGAGGGGCCAAACAGCTGGTGGGGGGGTCACATGCCGAGATCACGCTTGGTATGTCATGCTTCTGCGGATCAAACATGTAAAAACTGGAACCCAAACAGGCAGGATTCAGTGTGTTTTCGTAGTGTGATTCCCATTAATTCAGCTCCAGCGGTCACATGTGCTGCACCCCTCTCGCCATGCAGCAGGATTCTGTTATAGTCTGGCATGTTTGCTTTGAGCCGGAGCGCTCCAAAAACTCAGAGCAAGGTATGATTGGGTAAGAGCAGAGGATTTATTAAGAGTGTTTTAGGTGACATGAGAAACTGGGGTGAGTGACGGCTTTAAGAGGCAGCTGCAGCACGCAATCATGAAGCATAAATCAACCACCAGCTGGTTGATGAGACACTCAAGTCTTTCCTCATAGAAAGCCTAGAAAAGCTGAAAAATCTGAAAATACGCCTGCAGAGCTGACAGAGTATGTTAAGTGGCTGACATTTCCCTTTAGGCTCAGTGATTACTAGCTGAGGATTTACCAACTTCCCTGCAGGATCATGTCTCCACAAGCAAACCTACCAACACAACGTCTCCCTATTGTTATCAATTTCTATCAAACAAAACACATAGGTACCTTTTAATGAAAGAAAAATGTGCAAATCTCTTTTATATTTCCATTAAAATGAAAAAAGTGCAGTAATTTCCTCAAATGTACATGCATAAACTGAAATAAACAATTTAAAAAGAAGAAATGTGCTTATATCACTTGTAACTACCAGCAAAGTTTATTTGCAGTGTCTATTTCATTGGATGTGAATAACTTACATGCCTTACATAGAGGCGACTTGAAGAAGCTGAAGGAAGCAGAATTATTCTATTTGTTCGTTTTTTTTTGTTTTTTTTTCTGAACCACTTAGTGTCAAGGTTGTGTCGGAGGTCAGGACCAAAATGCAGGAACAGGAGCCAGGAATAAAGAATGAAGAAGCTTCAATGATGTAACTCTAAACTGAACTGAAGGAAACCAAACTCTAACACAAGCATGAGCGAAACACAATGAACCAGCAAACAGAACTGAAACAAAGGCCTATAAATACTGGGGAATAAAACAGTTCACAGGTAAAATGGATGAACCAACGAGACCAGGTGAAAACTATAAACAGGAACAAAGGCTACACAGAAAACAAGGCAAAGGAACTGAAAAGGGAAAAACTACAAAATAAAACAAGAAACTTGAACTAAAAACACAACATGAAACATACCCTGAAACATCATATCATGACATCAGTCCAATTAAGGGTCGTAGGAATGATTAGAGATTGCCAGAAGTTATTCTAACCTGCCCAAGAAGTCTTTAAAACATCTTTAATCTCAAGTTTTTTTTAGCTAAATCGGTACTAAACATGGTGGGTTCCAGTGCTTATGTTGATTTCCTGGCTGTAGACTCGTTGCAGCCTCTAACTGTCAACTGTCCCCTCATGTCCACAGACGATGTCTTTGGAGTCATCAGATGGCCAACCATAGATTAAATTAGCACTGCACAACCGGTTCCAGGGCCAAAGCTTCTAGTTTGTGAAGCCAACCACACAAATCTGGGCTGCTTGTTGGTGTTTCTTCACCAGAAACTGATGGAAACTTATTCCCAGTTTACATGACTTCTCTCCTCTTTGACTGGAACGGTCCAACACATAACAGCTCTCAGGCATTGTACTAACTTTTCTGGTAAGGATGATGCTCTATAGCTGCGTGTCCATTACACCTAGAATTGCGCAAAAGTTAAATATCACAATAAAAAATGCTGATGGCAATGTCTACATTTCGAAAAAAGTTTCAAATATTGCGAAAAAGTTTTTAAACTCTCATGAGGTAAATTTTCAGATGTTTTGATATAGAAATTTAAAGCAAAAGTGTAATGGAAACACTTTTCGCATTTACGTGTGGGGCGTTGTAGAAAATAAGGAAGAAAAGCTTCAAAAATCTGTAGCAAATTCTCTACAGCAAGTAAGAAAACTCCAAAATATCGCTACTTTTGATAAGCCGCAGAGGCTTATGCGGTAAATACTTTTTAATGGAAACACCCACAAATCGCAATTGTTTTTTTAAAACTAACAAATATCACTTTTATTTTGCAAAAACATTTAACGGAAACACAGCTATTGACTTTCTGTAGCGATTCCTGGAGACACTGAAGTTTTCTTGGGTATTTACGAGCATGTGTGAGTGATGTACGCATAGATTAAAGATAAATAAACAAAAATATTGACCACATTTATTCCTCACCACAGCCTGCAAAAGTTACAGACATTTCAAAGCTCTTCTTTGGATGTCTGCTTTCTGTGTCTGTCATCCGACTGCTTTAATAACGTTAAGTTCTCTTCTCTTATCTCTGGAGTTTTCATAAATGCCATAAGAGCAAATTAGTTCTTTCCTTAAAGACGCACTGTGTAACTTTCTGACCTTCATATGCTGCATTTTGGACTTGCTTGATGGCACAGTAACATCTTTCATGTGCCTCTCTGAAGCTGTTGCTTTCCAGCAGCGTCCCAAAGCTAAGAAACAGTGCTCTTGCTTTTTTTTACCTGGATGCTGCGTGTCATTTCACTTTACGCACTGTATTAAGTGCTAGTCCTACTTTATTTCCAATCCTTCCTTTAAAGTCCCAATCTCACCAGTCTAATCCTGAAGAATAGATCTGAACACGCTTCGACCCATTGATTGGTTGAAAGAATCGTCTCGAAGTGACTTGGCTGATCCATAAAAAGAAAATCGTAACAGCGTCATATATTGTGGATTTTTTTATGTTGTTGAAAGCGTCATGTAAAGAAGAAAGGACACAAACCACTGGATTTTCTGTTGTTCTTGTCATTTGTTTCTTTTGTGTTCATAGACTGTATAGACTGTATAGAGGTGGACGTAGCCTCTGTGACGCCACCCATAGGTTACTGAAGAGCTGAATTGAAGCTCGGTGGGCGGTTCCTTTCATTGTCATCTTGGCAGCGTCATGCGCGTTGTCTCGCCCGGAAAATGCAAATATGAGCAAAGAGGTGGAGCTGAGAGGGAGCTGTGAGCGTCATGGTGGATGATTGACATCGAGTAAACTCCGAGCTGCCTGTAGCTAGGAGCTAACCGAGCTAACCTGGAGATAACAGGAGCTAACCAGCTAACGGAGGTAAGCGGGCTAAAGCTAAGTCACGATGCTAACCGGCTAAAAACCGCAGTTGTTCTACGTTCTTCTGACGTGAAGTGGGAGATTGGTACCTGTCAATCAAAAGGACACGTCCCTAAATATGCCGAACTTTGAGATTAAATTACTTTTAAACGGGCGAACAAGAAAAAAATTCACTCCCCCCCACAGCTGTCATGAAGGTAAACCTGACCTATAAAAAATGGATTTTTAAACCAGGATGTAAACATGTTTATTTCTGCTGTGAAGTTGGTCTGTTTAACATGGGAGTCTATGGGGATTTGCTTTGTTTTGGAACCCCTAGTGGATGAGGGAGGAACTGCAGTTTTATGCACTTCCGCATAGGCTTCACTTTTAATCGCCGAAAGATCCGTCGATCTTTCATATACTGTCTATAGTTGTATTCTTCTTTTTGTTAATGGCAATGACCGACAGCGGAGGATAGCGGTTGAGTCACGTGTCTGCCATCTAGTGGTAGAAAGCGGTAACAGGTTTAAGGTCTCCTGGCCGAATGCTTGTTGTTATACTGGGCCAGTGGTCCTTAGAGGATTGACAGAGCTGAGTAGAAACCAATCTTCAACAATTTGAAATGAACATTATCAGGAAGAGTTGAGCAAAGAAACAAAAAATCCACCACAACGATGTAACACACCTATAAAAACCAACAGAAGAAGCTACTTTACATTACTCCAACTGGAGGTGGTTCTACAAGCTGTTGTGAAAAACGGTTTTTCACACAATGCTTCTCTACTTTGACGCCAGATTTGTCTCATATCGTGGAACATAATCAAGCATCATATTTCTCATGTCATTCATGTAACTGGCTTCTCTTCATCTACATTTATGTGAGTTTTCGTAACTTAACTCCTCATCTAGGGTGATGAATAACAACGGGAAGTAATAGATGGTTATTTTTGTGCTTTGTAACAAACAGGCTCCAGACAGTGTTATTATGAGAAATGGCAACGATGCATGCTGTTTTCAATAATTAAAGGGTTAAAGAGTAAGATTTGAAAGGAAATACTCTTTCAGTGTTTCTATTGTAGACATTAATCAAAGTTAGAATCTAAATGGTCTACATGACTTCCTGTATCTAAGGAGGAAAGATCCACACAGAAAAGAGAGCGGTAGGAATGTTTTCCTTGTTTTAGTGTAAGCAGTTGTGTCCCAGAATGCCCCCACACCTGCCACGAGGGCGGCTCAGGAGCGACGTGGGGGCGTGATTATTGTTAGTTACTATCAGAGGAGCATGTTGTCATTTTGTTTCAGAGCCAAACTTCCTCGGGCCTCTCTGGAGTCCCTCACATAGGCGTAACAGTTAATGAGGGAAATACCCGAAGTTAAACCGAGCATGGGAGCCTGAGAGAGGAGGGGGAGCTGGAGAGAGAGAGTGGAACGTGGAAGAAAAAGTAGCAGAAGTTGACTGAGATGACTTCGCAGAGCTGTGGCTTTTCACCCCTGGATGACCGAGGTGTTTGCCGCGGCTGTGAGGGTCTCTGGCATGATGATTTGAGACGTAGTTTTTAAAAAAAAAATCACATTGCCAGGGATTACAACACGGCTGCGGCGTCTGCTGCTGCTTCTGGAGATTTTCTACCAGGAAGATTCTCACATTTTTCTGCTCTGATTCCTGAGATGGGACTTTCCTCCAGCGGCGGATGGGTCTGAAAGGAGAGGTCATCTGAGGCAAGATCAGCGTGGTGATGCTAGGTGTATCTGCTGTCTCTGATCAGGTGCAGAGCTTAGCCGACTGCTGAACAGGAAGTCTTAAATATGTGTTCACAGTGGCCAAGTTCTTCACTTGTGCAGAACTGATGTGTGTTTTGTGTTTGGATTTTTGATACTGTCAGATAACATATTTACAACTCTTTAAAAGCTTTTAAACTAAAATCTGAAGACTGTGTGGATATGACCATCATGTTTTACTTCCTGTAAACAAGTAAGAGAGAGACAACACGTTCATATGTAAACTAATTATTAGTGGTGTGACCAAACCTTAAGTTTGTTCCATCCTCCATGAGAAGCGAGAACTTTTTTCTTGTTCTCGAGGCTCAGAGAAGAAAATGATGTCATTTTGTTCTCGTGGACGCGTTTGAAGACAGTTCTCGACACATCGGGCTGGCAGAACTTTTTTCTTGCGGGGCTCCGAGAAGTATCGTGTGATTGGTCGGACATGTGAGGTGGGCGTCGTTAACACGGAGAAAGCATGAAGTGGGGTTGCTGCTTCCGCGTTTTTGCTGTTGCAGGTAAAACGGATTGTTTTAATAAAGCAGCTGATCGAGGTGGTGAGAAAGTACGAACATTTTTACATGTAGCATTAAAACACTCGGACCCTGCCGCGTGCACAACCTGCTCTGCCACGTGCATGACCCACCCTGCCGCGGACGAAGTTGCTAGTTAAATATGAAACTAGAAAATCACGCGGAGAGCGGAAACCTCCGCCCAGTTCAGTTCTTCATTTTTACATTTCCAACAACTCTTGAAATTTTTATAAAAATTTGTCGGTAACCTTAAATTATCTTAAGCAAAAAGACGCCAGGAAAAACCTCCTCCTCGGCGGAGGTAACAACCGGGTTCATTGCACATAAAAGCAGACATTGCCCCCCCCCCCCCCCCCCAAAGTGATCCCTCCCCGTTGCAGACGTCTTTCTCCTGGAGGATGTATGGACCTGACGAACAAGAAGTTTTTTCTTGTTCTTGCAGCCTTGAGAACAAGAACTCAGTTCTTGCCTCTTGTGGAGGATGGAACAAGCTTTATGCGTGAGTCTCCCGGTTTGCAGGAAGTTCCCAGTGAAAAACATCACTGTTATCGTAGAGTTGGGCCGATATTGTTGCTAGCATGGGAAATACTTGCCAATTCTGCCAAAAGGAAGAGCATCGCGATCTGTGAGTATTTCTGTCCAAACACCATTTGACACCATCAAAACAGACACATAATACGTTTTCTCTGCTCAAGCCCACCACACACACACACACACACACACACACACACACACACACACACACACACAAAAGAAGCTACACAATCTTGCATTTTGAGTTGGCAGGCAGAGAAGAAAGTGCACGTGAGTCACTGTTGTGCTAACATTTAGCATTAGCATGATGTTAGCAGCATGGCATCATTACTCATTGGAAAACCCTACGAGCAAAGCAGCGACATGCCGAATATGCAGGGCGGAAGTTTCCGGAGGCAGAGCGAAGGCTGCCAGATTTACATCTGCCGTCACGTGAAAAAAGGCATGGAGTTTGTTGCCTTAAAGGAAAATCACAGCGAACAATGAACACTGCCAAAAGTTTTTTTTTTTTTAAAAAACACAACGAGTTTGCAAACAAAAGTCAGAAAGTCACTAAAATAACAGACAAAGTGTCAGGATTTATTGTTCTGAATGAGCAGGCTCTGTCGATGCGGAAAACGTTCACTGTTTTATAGTTTAATATTATTTGGCCATTATAGCAACAACAACATGCATCAAAGTCTTTAATAAATATATTTAAATGATAAATTTAATAGACTTAATAAAATAGCACATATATTGGATTGATGCTCAGTATCGGCAGATACCTAAACCACAGGTATTGTATCAGACAGAAAAAAATGGTATTGCTACATCCCTGGAGTAAATTACATTTTTATCATTATAAAGTACGTATATTTGATTCAAGAGGTTGGTGCACACACGTTACCAAACATATTGGCTCTTAATCTGCAGGTAAAAAACACTCCCAAACCAAATACAGTGTTAACTTGTTAGCTTGAAGCTTCGACATGGACAAACTTTCCCACTGGATTTATTGGGAAAGTGCGTCCAAACTTGTGACTGGTAGTGTATATCTCCTTCACTCCTCTCAGGTTAAAGGTAATCTGTTGGCTAAATGGAGAAAATGATGTTGCTTTTTAGTCTTGAGCTATTTTAAGGTTCGTCTGTGAAAGCAAACTTAGTTTATTGCTGTCCAAGTGTCTGTATTTAAAATAAAATAAAATAAAATAAAATAAAATAATTAAATATTCTTTTGTTGTTATGGGATATTTAAACAAAAATAGATGATAAATACATTTTTAATTAAAAAAAATGTTGTGAGTTATTTTGGCCCACATAAAAGAAATAAAAAAAAAAAAAAAAAGTAAAAAATGATGCCTAACATCAGCTGGTTCAAACTTCTTGTCATTTACCCGAAAGTGAAAAAAAAAAAAAAAAAAAAAAAGCACAACCAACTTTCTGTTACTGGATATTTGACACATTTGGTGTAATTAATGGTAATATACCACTTGGAAAAAAATTGTCCTCGTCCAAACGATTATATCCTCTTCTTCTGACTCTTGCACCGTATTTTGGTTTATGAGAGGACTTTTTAAAGCATCTGATCCTGTCTGAGCAGGATCATTATGTGATGATTCTGTTACTGGTTTGGATCTAAGCTGGAAGTTTGACATGGAATTCTACTTTCTGGACCTCATGGTTCAGGATTATCTGTGGCTGCTCCCAGTTTTTGCCCTGTAACAGCTGCATTATATAAATATTGTAAATGGTTGAATTTGCTCCTGTTTTTATAAAATAATAAAACAAAAAGAAAGAGGACAAAGTAACTGCTTCAGATGTGGCACAGCCCTCTAAAGCCCTCTTTGTTAAAGTATCTTTATTGTCTATTTCAGCAAATGTTCAAATTTAATGGACGGCTTTCTCACATGAAAAGTTATCTGCATTGTAAGTTTACATTTATGTAGCATCACCTAGGAAATCTGATGCAATTTTAATGTTTGTTCTTTGATTTAAAAAGTGTTTCTGTATATTCAAGGACATCATGTCTGTTTGATTTTCATAATATCAGGGATATAAGCACAGTTGAACTTGAACTCTTAATAGGATTATTATAAATGTTGGCTTCTTTTCTTTTCTTTTTTATGGCTATAACACAAAGGGGCGTGTCTAAGTCCTATATAAAGTATGTATAGGTCCTACATATATTTACTTATATATTAATATATTTATTATATATAAGTCCTGGACTCCTATATACTTATGCATACTTCAACATAAATTCAGAAGAATAAATGCATAAATTCCACTTTTATTTTTTTCTATTTTCAGTTGTTGTGGACTTTACTACTAAAGTTTTTTATTTCTTTTAAATCAAAACTTATAGCAAAAGTGTTTGATGTCAGGGTTTGGGATTTTACAAGGACAAATCAAGATTTATTTTAGGGAAGTTCCTCAGCCTTGTATAAATGTCTGAGAGTGTTTCACATCTTGGAAATAACAGATGTTTGTTAAATTAGAAAAGAGATTATATTGAACTTGCATTTTCACTCATTCCAGAACTAATTGCTGCTCTCATCCTTTGAACCAGCTCAGAAAGAAGAACGTTCTCAAGTGGGATGCAGTCCACACTCATACAGCTGTGCTTACCCTGATGGAGATGTCAAAAAGTGACAAGTGAAGCCTTTCGGGACAAAAACTACGATGACAACTCTGACCTGCCTCTTGTGCCTTCTGAGCTGAAAGCAGATTGATAAAACGGACTGGCTCAGTTCAGCAGGAACAAGAGTTCAGTCAACACTTACGCCATGACCTCCAAGTAAGCAACAGCTGAGCTCAGGAAGAGAAGCTGATGCACATTATACAGGAAAGGACAGTTATAACTACTGATGTTGTAGTTTAATATTATGTAAAAGTAATTTAAAATGTTTAATAGTCTGTAAAACACTGAGTTATGTCTTTTTAATTTCCTTCTGGGATTTTTAATTTCACATTCTGTAATGCAATAGTGCTCACTAGTGTTCAAAAGAAGGAAGTAAAACACGACATGACAGGATGTTGGGATTTACTAAAAGAAGAAATAAAAAAAATGTCTTTTAATTCACAGAAATTATGTGGTGACTGATGGTATTTTAGTGAAATTTACATTAATACAGGGAAGAAAAACAAAACAAGAAAAGGAGGATCAGTAATTAAAATTCCCTTCATTTTATTTAGCAGACCAGGAGTTAAATGTGGTGAACAAAGTGAAATATTTAGGCCATATAATCAGAAATGATCTATATGATGATGATGATGATGATGATGATGATGAGAATGCCGTAAAATGTAAGCACAAGAAAATATTCTGACTCACAGGTTTAATATGTGTACAGATTATGTGAAAATAGCTCTTTTTAGAGCATATTGTACTCAATTTTATGCTGCTCATTTATGGTGCAAAACTAGCAAAGCTAAAATGAAAAAGCTTCAGGCGGCATTTCATGATGCTTTTAGAATATTGTTGTTATTTCCAAGATGGACGAGTGTAAATCCGATGCTTGTCTCAGATAACGTTCCTGCCCTTCATGCTGTGCTGAGCAATTTCATGTGTAGATTTATGTGTGGATTAAGACCGTGTTTTTCAACCTTTTTTGAGCCAAGGGACACTTTTTTTCACTGAAAATTGAGAAGGCACACCACAGGACAAAATCTTTTTTTTCTTTTTTTCTTAATTATTATTAAAAAAGCCCATATTATTAATATAAAGTCCATCTTGTCAAAGTTGCCTCGGATAGAAATAAGATAAACACAAGAAAAATAAATTTTATTATCTTTCACCTGGGACCTGGATGAACACAAAGCAGCTTTTTAGACCAATCAGGTGAAATTGTGTAATTTCTCAGGGCACATGATGATTTCTCACGGCACACTAGTGTACCACAGCACAGTGGTTGAAAAACACTGGATTAAGAGAGTCAACAAATGTAATTGTAATGGTTATGACTGAAGCCAAAATGAAGTGACACAAGGCATTTCTCCTGTTTTTGGAAGCACAGGAATGAATGTCTGTCTTTACGGATGTTTTTATAATTATGTGAATGTAATGCTGTCTGACGCTTAGCCCCCCCTCCTAACCCCTGTCCCTTTCTCAGGCCTGTGGAACTTAAACTGAAGTCAGCTCTCAAGGCTGCATTTACATCAGGTGGCACAGATGAACTGGGGAAAGTTCACAAACTCACTCACTGAATGCACACACTCACACACACACACTGTTACAGACACACTCTCTTATCCTTCACCGCCTTCTCCGGACATCGGCCCTCCCTCCACTCACAGAAGGTGAGTTGGATGGGCGCGCTGCTTGGCTGGCTGTGACCTAACTTGGCTGTCTGGGAGACCTAACCCCCCCCCCCCCCCCTCCCATATTGTGTGTTTTCGGAATGTGTGCTTATGTTTAGAGGTGTGTTTTTTGTTGCATCTTTATCCTTCCCTCTTGAGGTGAAGTGTAGAAATACTTCTTTTTTTTTCAACACCCAACCATCCTTCCTCATGTCATCGTTTCCTCATTTATAAGGCCGCGCCGGTGGCTGCAGGGCCTAAGCTTCAGTTTGGTTCTGTAAACTTCTCATAAATGTAAATGTCTGTATGTCTAACTTTGGACCTTGAATTTCCCCTCAGGGATAAATAAAGTATCTTTGATTTGATTTGATGTGTGTGTGTATATATAGGCTATGTGTCTATACATGAATGTATGTTTTTTTTCTTTTCTTATTAATTGCTGACATAAACCGATCTGTCTGGAATAAAGAATAAAGTAAATAAATAAGTAAAGTAAAACAACTAATTGACGCTGTTCCACTTCATCTCCACCAGAGGGCAGACTAACTGCAGTCTACATGTGATCCAAACGAAGAAGAAGAAACTAGCAACACTTCCCTGTAACGTTTAATAACGTTTCCATTCTGGTTATCGTAGAAATTATTTGTAAACTGTGACGTTAAACACAACATGTTCAGTCTGGAGACGTTTGAGAGTCATATACGTGCAGTAATGGTGGCTCTGGTGGAAGAAGCGGTGGTGGAACTGGGAAGACTTCTGAAGGAGTGCTCGACTGACGCTGCGGCCGCACAGCGCTGCTCCGCTGCGGCTTCAGCTGCGGTCATGAAGACTAAAGTTATCAAGAACGAAGAGACGACTCCACAAGAGGAAGAGCAGCTTTTTAAAGATGTCACGGTAATAAACTATACACACACTGGTAAAGCAGAATGATTATGCGGTTAAATAGTTCTGGTTTAAGCCTTTAAACTCGGAACGAGAGCCTTCTTTATCAGAGTTGCGGCATCCGCTTTACCAGCGGTCACGTGGGTCGTGGACAGGGCCGGATTAAATGTACACAAGCCCCTGGGCCCAGAGTGTTCCAGGCCCCCCCTTTCCCAATCGTAACATTGTAAAAATTGTGAATGATACACTGTGAAACGGCATTTCTAACATCTCTCAGCCAATAGCAATACACTGGACCAGGGCTACTCAATTAGATATTCAGGTGGGCCAGATTTTCAAATAAAAACATGATCAGAGCCAGTAAATAAAGTAAGGGAAAATGAATAAATAAACTAAATAAAGACACTTTTACATTTTGAAAAATAGGCAGTTTATTAATTTTTCTATTTTAAATTCAGTCCCACATGACAAGGACAAATGCACAAAATAAAATAATGAAAATTCCAGTCAGAACCTGTTTTTCTCCAAACTTTTAACATAAAATGGTCATATCAAACTAAAATTCTTGATGTGGTGCCTCCTCACAATATAATCTTTAAACACCGCCCAAACAGACCCACGCTGTAAGATTGTACTACAGTGCAGACAGCAGATCACTGATGATGAATAATAAACACACAACTACTGCACATCCACGTTTGTCACTGAAAGCATGATTTTGTTCATTACAAGTCATGTTTGTCAATAGATGAAATAGGTGTAACCAGCAAAATGATTTCATACATTTTTGGTGGAAATATTTGTATCAGCCAGTGATTAGAATTTGATATGAAACATGGTGGTGATTATGATCAATATTTCCTTACTGCCAGGTTTCATTCAACTTCAAGATATTAAGTTTAGATAATGAGGTTTTAAGGGTTTGTTTCATCTAACCAGTAAGGTTTGCCATGTGGTTGCATGTAATGCCCCAGCAGTATGGAGAGTATTTTATGTCGAAGGCACAGTGCATACGATACAGCAAATCCCTT
>NC_136615.1:30022128-30027128 GCF_933228915.1 Telmatherina bonti
ATATATATATATATATATATATATATATATATATATATATATATGTATGTATATGTGTGTATATATATATATATATATGTAAAATATATATATATATATATATATATATATATATATATATTTTACATATATATATATATATATATATATATATTTATATATATATATATTTTACATATATATATATATATGTAAAATATATATTTTACATATATATATATGTATATGTATATATATAAGTATATGTATATATATGTATATATATGTGTATATATATATATATATATATATATATATATATATATGTATGTTTTTATATATATATATATGCATATATATATATAAACATATGTCCATCTTTTTATACTCTGTCTATGGATATTAGACAAATAAAAAAAGTAAAAGGACTCTAATCTTTTTGTCCTGGACATTTGTTTTCCGAAAAAATACTCTTGAATATGTTTTTCCTCCTACCTAATCAATAATCTGCATCACTTCTTCTTCTTCTCGACCCTTTTATTGCGGTCAGCAGATGTCATTTTTGATTGCCGATTTGTAAGCAAACCGAGACCCCCAGCATTCAGGCCGACCAGAGTTCGCTTCTTTGGGCGTCATCAGAGTCCGCTTGGTGTTCATACTTCGCCAAACGAATCGTACTGTCCCTCCTCGCTCTGTTTAAAGCGGACCAAACAACCGTTGCGAGAATCTTCCCGTTAAGGATTGTAGTTGTCGCTGGAAAGTGTGTTTATAGTTTTATTTCTCCTTCAGGTTTTGTTAAAACTCATCTTAAAACCTATTTTTATTCCTTGGCCTTCAATCCAACGTGAGACGGTTTCCGGTCAGTTTGCTGTAGTTTAGTTTTATTATTGGTTTTTACTTACTACTTATGCAGTTTGTTTTGTCATTTCATTTCCGTATTCCTCGTATGACCTGTTGTTTTATGGTGTTTTTTATTTGCACTTGAACTGTTTTATTTTGTTTTTATTTTGGCTGATTGCGTACAGCTTTTTGTTTCAACTCTGGTTGTTTTAAAGGGCTTTATAAATAAAGTTGAGTTGAGTTCAGCTCATGTGGAATGTTGCCTGACTTTATTTACTTTCAATCGCCTCATTTCAGGTTTGTTTTATGCTTCAGCAGATGCAGCTTGGTGTGAGGAGAGTAGCTGTGAACCTCAGTCTGAACCTCCGACTGAGTCACCAGAACCAGATCTTCACACACCTGATGTCAGCGACGGGGACGCCGTCCAGGAGGATATGGCATCAAGCGTCAAGAAGAAGAAGAAGAAGATGGTTGGTTCTGTTAAATGTCCTTCCTGTGAGAAATTATTCACCAAGAAGTGCCTGATGGAAAGACACCACCTGATTCACACCAAGCCCCACTTCTGCTCCGAGTGCGGCAAACGTTTCGCTGTCCTCAGAGGGCTTAACGCACATCTAAGAAAACACACCGGAGAGAAACTCTACAAATGCTCCGACTGCGGGACGGAATTCGCTTACAAATCCACCTACCACAGACACATGCTCAATCACAGCGTGAAGAAACCAGGCGTCTGGCCTCCAGAGCAGAGCTACACGTGCACGCTGTGTGAAAGCCACTTTGCCGGAAAGGTGGCGTTCGAGCGGCACAGATGCTGCGCGCTGAAGAAGACGTTCGTTTGCTCCGTCTGTCCAGAGACCTTCGACTGCAGGCGGAGCTTGGCCGACCACGAGAGCCTCCACACCGGAGACAGAGATTTCATCTGTGAAGTGTGCGGCGAGGCCTTCCTGTCGCTTTCCTCCTTGGCCACCCACAGAGTCACCCACACGCAGAAGGCGAGCTGCTGCGACATGCTCGGGCTGGGATGCAGCGACATGAGTGTCCTGAGAAGCCACCTGAGCAGACACACCGGAGAGAAACTCTTCACCTGTGCCGTCTGCGGGAAAGGCTGCAGCCATCAGAGCGCCCTGAAGCACCACATGCTCACCCACACGGGGGAGAGGCCTTACGTCTGCGAGACCTGCGGCAAGCGCTGCGGCCACCCCAGCGCCCTCCAGAACCACATGAGGATCCACACCGGGAGGAAACCGGGCCAGAAGCCGGTCTGCGACGTGTGCGGCAAAACCATCAGCTCCCTGGGGAAGCTCCGACTTCACATGCGAGTCCACACGGGGGAGAAACCGTACGCCTGCGATCGGTGCGAGAAGAAGTTCAGCAACCCCAGCAATCTGAAGGTGCACATGGTGCTGCACTCGGGGAAGAAGATGTACGGCTGCAACGTCTGCGGCAAGAGGTTCGCTCAGAGCACCAGCCTCAAGCTGCACCGGCGGATCCACGTGGGAGAGACGGTGTTTCGCTGTGAAACCTGCGGGAAGGGGTTCTTACGGCACGTCGACTTCAGGAAACATGAGAAGGATCACCTGCTGGAGGAGGGAGGGGCCAAACGCACCAAAGAAACGGCTGCAAAGGACTAAAATATCTTTTTTTCTGATGAAACATGATGGTTGGTGTGTCTGTGTCAGCCAGATGCTGGTGGGCGTGTTGCACTGCACCGCCAGCCAATCAGCAGGGCTGTTTTATAAAACAAGGTGAAAGTAAGAAAGCTTGGCGTCTGTGGGATTATTCAGTGTGATTTCAACATTTTTTCTTTACAATGCTATTAGTTAATGATGCTTTTTCATTAATATTGATCCTGTTTGACCCTTAAAACCGTGCCGGACCAGTTCTGGTCAAACTGGACGTCATTTCAGGTGCCAGATGATTGTAAAACATATGAAGCCTACATTGATCATTATAATTTATTTTAGGCTTGTTAAAATTAAGCCTTTGATGCAGAAATAAATTTGATAAATTAAAACTTTAATTTCAGAATAAAATAAAGTGGATGCACATGAAATAATAGAAATGTGAATATGACTTTATCTCTGCAAGATTAGCTGATTTTAGGCATGTAGCAGCCTTGTTACAGCAGTAAACCACCAGAAACCACTTTATCCTCCTTGTTTATGTAGATTCTGACAGTCTTCCAGCCTTACGTTTAGAGCGCTGTTTCTCAAATCTGGTCCTCAAGCCCTCCTGCACTGCATGTTTTAGACATGATCCTCCTCCAGTCAGATTATTGAACTTCCTCAGCCTATAAAACATGCAGGGCAAGGGGGCCTGAGGGCCAGAATTGAGAAACACTGGTTTAGAGGAGGCTGCAGGGCGACTCGTTTCATGCATCACACAATCACTGTTGTGTGGGAGTTGGAAACACCAACAAATATTCTCGCTTGTGGCTCAGAAAGTTTGAGAAACACGATGTCAAAGAATTATTGTTCGAAAAATAAAACAGGATGCATCAAAAATGATCATTTTGGCCAACTAAAGGCCTCAGGGATTAAAAAAATAAAATCTTATAGGTTATTAAAGGATTAAGCCAGAAGTGTCCCATCTCCTTCCCCTTGGTTGTGTTGCTGTGGATCAATCAGCAAGTTATTCCAGATCTTCAGTCCAGTTGACGTCTCAGGTTTATTTCCCAGTTTGACTTAATGGGACGACATGAAACATAAGAAGCTGCAAGAATTTAAATGATTCATGAAGTGATAACAGAGTATCTCATCAGCTGCAGGTGGGACTGATGCTCTGAAGGAGCTGTTGCGTTGTACATCCACTAGACGGCGCTAAAGGATCAAAAGCTGCAGAAATACGAGGGGTCCGGCTTGTTTCCCAGAGACATGGTGACCAAAACATGCAGCGTCAACACATACAGAAAGGCATTACAAGACCTTTACAGGACATTATTTATGGATTTCTTTATTATTGAGGTGTTTATACAATACAAATTTATTTATGCATTTTTCAATCAATTTTTGAAATTTAATATTACTTGCAGTTTCTTTCTGGGATAATAAAGTATTACTCATTTAATTATAATTTCTATATCTATTATCACATAAACAGTACAATAAAATAATTATAACAATTGTATATTCTTAATTATGAATGCGCATTAATATATTGTATAAATATATATTATGACAAAGATAATATCAAATGCATACGTTTATTTGATGCACTGGCAAAGGCAATATTCCATCAAAATAAAAGAAAAAACTTTAAAACATTAAACAACTTTCAAGCAAGTATGAAACAGCAGCAGAATTATTTTAGGAATGATCTTAAAAGTTTCTGAATGAAAAAATAAATAGATGGTGACAGCAGCTGTTAGTGTATAAAAAGTTGTGTTTACAGCCTTCCACACGGCCGTGCACGTCTCTAAACCTCCAAACTTCCAGAGATCAGCAGCTGTTTACAGTCTGTAAAAGCCATGTTTATTATGTAAAGAAAAGTGTAGAAACTTATGTTATTCCAACATTAGTTAAACCCACATCCCTATTTTTTATTATTTTCTTTCAGATTCTTGTCTGTTCATCTTATTTTCTTCAGGTTTAAGGAGAGGCCAGTAAACAAATCTTTAAGGAGATCACTTGCAACATGCTAATGCCCAATCAGCCAATCACGTTGCAGCAACTTGATTCATTCAGTTACATAGACATGGTCAAGATGACTTGCTCAAGTTAACACAGCATCACAATAAGGAGGAAAGAGGTTTTAAGTGACTTGGA
The DNA here is from genome assembly GCF_933228915.1 of Telmatherina bonti. Classification (NCBI taxonomy): domain Eukaryota; kingdom Metazoa; phylum Chordata; class Actinopteri; order Atheriniformes; family Telmatherinidae; genus Telmatherina; species Telmatherina bonti. The sequence goes on from NC_136615.1 coordinate 30,026,712, forward strand.
ATGTGGCGTGGGTGGAGTATTTACTGGGATTTCAGACACAATCATTTGAGTTTACAGAGAAGGTCTGATAAAGAAAAAACATCCCGTAAAATGTGTTGTTGGTGTCAGAGGAGAATTATAAGGGGTTGGCCGGGGCATGTTAAAACAAATTAAATAAAGAAACTAAAATCAGGTTAAAAAAAGACTGGCTGCTGCACTTCAGGCTCTGCCTTGCCACCACCAAGCCGCGGTGGGACCAGTCGTCACTGGGCCCTCAGCGGTCCCTTCCTCCTCGTCATCGTCGTCATCATCATCGCCGTCGCCATCATCATCGTGTTCCATTTTCCAGGAGCCCTATCTCCTTCATTGTCCTGCTTCTCTTCTCTTCTGCTCTTCTTTTCTTCACACCTGTTGCTCATCTTTTAAATGGTCTGCTCC
>NC_136615.1:30032128-30044141 GCF_933228915.1 Telmatherina bonti
GGAGACACAGCTGTACTACAAGCTCAAGAAGACGATTGGAAACAAGGGAAGGGGTTCACTTAGAGATGAGAGCCGAACAGGGATCAAGTTTGACATTCTGATTGTCATTTAGCTTAATTCCCAGTCGGCTTTCATTTCCCCTGCCTGTGAAAGGCATTTCATCTACTGTGCAAGCCACTATACAAACATTATTAATGATTAAATGAAGACCACATTACAGGTAAAACATCTGCTGATGTATTTCCAAAACCCCAACCTCAAGAAACTATATTGGAATAAAAGTGTGATTTGAAAGGTATGACACCCTGAACCCAAACCGTAGATCAATAAAAGTCTTTAACTAACATGGACATCGTTCAGAAAAATACAACATATTTCATTTTTAACTCACTAATGTTATGACACATCACATCTGCTGACCAAAAGTATTTCATTTGTTGACACAAGCACATATTCAGAACACACACTCTCTCTCTCTCTCTCTATGTATATATATATATATATATATATATATATATATATGAGTGTGTGTGTGTGTTGTGAATATGTGCTTTTGGTCAGCAGACATGTATATGTGTATTCACACACACACACACACACACACACACACACACACACACACACACACACACATATATATATATATATATATATATATATATATATATATATATATATATATATATATATATATATATATATATATATATATATATATATATGTGAAAAAATCAAAACATATATAAAATCATGATAGAACTTTTCCACAGACTTCGTTCCTGTTTGTCTCGCCTGAAAAAGTACAATAAGAGATTTCGTCCACATCTCGCAAACATCATCCAGTCATGATCATGGTTGTAGATTATGAGCTGGTGAATACTGGTGGTGTAAATCACCAATTTTATATCAGTTTAACTGACAGCTATTTATGTTTGCCAATATCTCAAATTCAGGCATGATTGGGTTTCAATTTGATTCTATTTAGCATCCACTGATTCATTTCAAACAATATCACAGGAAATTGTTATTTAACATATTTGAACAAATATGAGCTAGAATATGCCTTCATATTTTTGTTCCTCATCTCAGATATTTAAATAAATTAATTTAAATAAAAAATAAATTGTTGTCAGAGGACAGGTGTCAATCTCTGACCCGCGGCCCAGTTTTAGCTCACAATGTAATTATATTTGGCCCACGAGTCGACACCAAATACAACTAGAGCTGACCCGCCGGTATTATATAGCACGTGTAATACCAATATTAAAAACCCCAGAACACTCTGGTGGTGGTTTGCTGCATCAATCAGGACAGGACCTTTTCCTCTGTTGACGGTAGTCATAGCAACTTCAAGCTGCTGCAGCAGAGATGGCAAAATAAGCCCAGAGCTTCAGTGACAGAGTGTTTGTGAAAAACAAAAAAAACAAGCATTTTCAAACAAGAGCCTGAGAAGAAACACAGTAGCTGAACACACGTGCGATTTTGCCACCAATCTATGAGGTTCATTGTTATGTCTGGAAGATTTTTTCAGTAAATATTGATGTTGGTCCGTTAATTTGTCAAATTTTAAATTTTGGCCCACTGTATATTTGACTTTAGAGTAAATACAGATAAGTACTAAACAGAAAACGACCAGGGGAAATCATACTATAGCTATATTTTTAAAATAAAATTGCATTTAATAAATGGTATATTATTGGTAATTAATTGCAATGATGAATTGATCTCAATTGACCACATAATATGTTGATGAAGATGGATGAATCGTTACACCCCTGGTGAATAAATCCAGATGTTTTTTTCTGTCTATCTGTGGTTAGTGACACAATCATAGACTGTATGAAAGCTGGACGGAGAGCTGAGTCCCACCATCGCCATCTTTGCAGTGTCATGCATGTCACCACTACTGAAAAATACAAAAATTTGACAGAGGTAGAGCTCAGAGAGGGGCTGTGATCTTGGGAGGCGGATGATTGACATCTATCAAATTCCAAACTGCGTGTAGCCAAGAGCTAAGGGAGCTAACCCAGTGCTAATGGAAGCTTACCAGCTAACGGATGGAATTGATGGAAGTTATATAGTTGCACCATGTTTATTCTGCTCAGAGGCAGTTTATTTTCTCCCCGTATCATGAAAAATACCAAGGTGCGGGAAAGTAGGGTAAAAAACTCCAGACAAAATGAACAGTTGACAGGTATGCGGCAGTAGGCATGCTAAAGCTATGGAGCTCTGTTAGCTAGCTGGATATCAGACACCTGTCAATCAAAAGGACAAGTAGCTAATTATGCTGAATTTCAAAATTAAATATCTACACCTAATGGGGTCCCTCAAAGAGCACATAATCAGGAGGATAAAGTGTTTTGGTGGTTCACAGCTATGACGAGACACTCATATGTACTAACTTTGTTGACGTGTGGTTTAAGTTTTACAGCCATGGTAAAAAATTCAATCTTTTTCTAAATGTAAGTTACATTTGTTTTTTTTTTTGGTTTTTTTTGTTTTTTACAATGTCTGGCGACCCTCCAGCCACTGCATTAGGCAACAAGGAGATGATACTGTATGACCAATCAACAGGCTCAAGCTACATTGTAATGATGAAGAACACAGTGATGACTGCTACGAATTAAGCTAATTTAGCCTACTGCATTTTTCGCGCCACAAGGCGCACTGGATTATAAGGCGTAGTCTCAATTACTTTGTCTATTTCTGTGCTTAAGTCATACATAAGGCACACCGCGTTACTGGGCGCATGCTAAAACAAAAGGAAAACAAAGTAACTAAAGCAAATCAGTGAGTTTGGTTGAACTTTATTCAACTATGGTACAAATTTAAAAACACACACATTATTTTTTTTTTTTATCAATATGTTTTCACAAATCCATTGAAGTCCTCATTTTATGTATCTGAATTGAACAGCTGGACAGTTTTGCCATCAAGCATATCTGATTCTCTCTTGTCTCTCGTTGTTGGAGTCAGTCTCATTGCTGTTCAGCAATGACACCTGCTTTGGCAAATGCTCGTACAACAGTCAAAGGAGATACCCGTCCCAGGCGTTTACAATCCATTCACATATGGTGGCGTAACTCCCAGCCTTCATAAAGGTCTGTTTGCCATCTCTCAACCGTCGCTCCAATGACGCTCGCAACTTCACTTTAAACGTCCTGTTTACATCAATGTCCAGCGGTTGGAGTCTTTTGTTAATTCTCCCGAAATAACGGCAAGCTCTGAATTCTTTAGCTTCACTTGATTTTTGACCGTAGATTTTGGAGCTCAGTGCAAATGTGTGGCACACTGCTTTGTGTATTGACATGTTCTCTGGTTTGCTACATAGAATTTACAATTTATTCTCCATTTCCCAACAGGCTTTACTTTTCTTTGCACAGTCATGTGAGGAGACATCGTGCAGTGAAAAGCTCACTGCAGTTCAGAAAATAGATGGATGGCACTTTGGGACAGATCAAGTAATTCTTACAAGATGCTCCAGTCTTACTTATCAGGATTTATTGTGGTTTACTGTGTCAAAAGCTGAGAAGGGGTTTCTAGAATCTCTTGGGGCCTTCTGCCAGATTTCACAACAATCCCTCCAAACCAGCATTTATCACTCTTATATGATTTTGTATATTCTTAACACTAATATTTTCATAATTTCATTTTAATTCTTGTGATTAAACAAGGTAATGTCGTTTAACATGGTTCCAATACACAAGATTGAAAATGTTCTGAAACCTAATTATGACTCTTTGGGATTGCATTTAAATAAGTAAACACACTTTTCAGAAGCATAAAGCCAGCTTGAAACGTATGGAAAATAAATTATAAATACCAACACTATACAAAACACAACTTCCATTCATCAACCTTAGCAGTACTTTATCCACTTTCATTGCCGATAAATTCTATGACTTCCCATTTCGAGCTATACAGCTTCTGGATTATCTGCATTACTTACCATCATTATGATCTCAGAGATCTTTGGTTGTGTTTATATTTCAAAATGCCAGATTTTTATTTGCTTGTTCAGAACAGGTTTTTCTCGGAAACTATTTTTTTAATGAAAAAGGGAAAACTTTAAAAGAGAAATACCTCAGAGGTGATTAAATGCACTACTTGATCACTGTCAACTACCCCAATTTAACGTAAACCACTGAGATCAGCAGAGCCAAGTAGTTGAAAAATCTCTTGTCTGAGCCACAGTGCCTAAAACAACAACTTTTCATTCATGAAACCCCTCCACCTTTGTTCCTTTTCTAATGAAGAAACTCCATCTAGTTCTTCCATGATTAATGACTCAGGTACATCCGCTCAGTGTTCGAAGCCTGACAGGATAGATCCTCTTTCAGGAACCAAACTACCTGCAAGATAATGAAAGACGTACAATATTAAAACTCTTCATCCAGACGACTTCAGCGTTCACCCGGTATTTCCACACAAATGCAACCATACACCCAGCGAGCGCAAAGATCAGATAAACGCGTAAACTGGTTGGACCGACAGACAGAAACGGATTCCCTCTTTTATTACTGAGGTGATCAGAGACGACAGCTTTATGACGTCCATGTTCTGAAATTATTTCAGGGGGCCAAGGGCAATACAATCTTTGGCCCATGTAAGTATTCTAATAAAAGCCTGACAGTCATGCACAGAGTCAGCATTTACATTCACAGGCTTGCGTAAGACAGCTGTTCAGTACTGTTAGGAAATGGTCATTTTTGAAGCTGACTGGCTTTTGATGTTCAGCCTTGTATGATTCATACATGCTGCAGCAGGTTCTTGTACTGGCACGAATCAGAAATCATTTCCAAAAATGTTAAAATTGAAAGCAGATTTGGCTTTTTGTCTTCAGTGAGTCAACTCTGGGAAGCAGCAGAGGCTTTCCAGAGCGACTAGCCCTTCCCAAATTACTTCCCGAGACCTGTCGCCATGTATTTAATTATGCTTCTATCTCCACAGTTCTTAATAAAGTTTCTCTGTCTCTCCATCTTGAGTCCACTTATTTGTTTCCTTGAACTCCACTATTGGATTTTGACAGCTTGAGTTAATAGAAATATCTACTCTCCATCATGTGCTCTTGCCAGGTCCTTTGTCTGAATGTATGCAAGCCATATATGGAAAAAACAACAAGCAAAAGTCTATTTTTTTTCTTCTCTTAACCACAGAGCCAAGACTTTCTTTGAACTATGATCACATTTTCCATTTCTTTCTCTGTTTGACCACATTCTCAACATGAATGAAGAGTTTAGGTTGAGCACATATGAACTGGGCCTGCATGCGTGACTAATCTAGCTGCTCTAATGGTACTGTTGGGTGTTTCATTGGGGGCCCAAATAGGTTGAGACCTACTCTAAATGGAGCCTGTGCGCCTCTAAACCAATATCTCAGTCCGGTGGCGGGAGAAAGACATTTTGCTTTGACAATAATAAGGCATAACAAGATCTGCAAAGTGTTGAAATGGTAAAATCAATAGTAAACTGAAATGTTGTCATGGCTACATGGAAGCTCATAAAAGAGAAAAGCAGAAGCACCACTCATCATGAGCTGGAATACTGAATCTGAGGCATGCACAATTTTACTTTCAGTTAATGGAGCAAGAGAAGTGGCTGACCTGAGAATATAAGGAATAAACAGAGAACGAGAGCAACAAGCTTCTCATGTATGGAGCAGTAAAAATTTAACTAAACCGTCTGTTGCACTGTTTTAGACTGTAGATACATGTCCATGACAGTTTTTAGCCAAATAAAAGGGATATTGGGAAAATTTTAACAGAAAACAATTACTATTTGCAGGTGTTTCCACTGAACAGTGTTTAGCAGATAAACCATAGACTGTATATAAAAGATGGATGTGATGTTACCCATAGGTTTCTGAAGAGCTGAATTGAAGCTCAATGGGTGGTTCCCACCATCGCCATCTTGGCAGCATCAAGTGTGTCGTCGCTCCCCGAAAATACAAATATGGGCAAAGAGGTAGAGCTGAAAGGGGGGCTGTGAGCGTGGGGGTGGATTATTGACATCTAGCAAACTCCAACCTCCCTGTAGCTAATAGCTAACTGAGCTGACTCAGAGGTAACAGGACCTGACCAGCTAACGGAGGTAGGCGGGCTAAAGCTAAGTCATGCTGTTAACCAGTGCTGAATTTCCAGATGAAGTTATTTGTAAATGGATAACATAGATTCTCATAGATTGGATTTTTAGTCATTTTGTAGATGAAATTACTTGTAAATAGAGGAGTTAGAAAACAAATTCACTACACCTACAGTTGTTATGAGGGTAAATCTGACCTATTAAACCTAAATGGATTTTTGAACCAGGCTGTAAACATGTTTATTTCTGCTGTGAAGTTGGTCTTTTTAATATGGGACTCTACAGGGATTTGCTCTGTTTTGGAGCCTCTAGTGGATGAGGGGGGATCTGCAGTTTATCGCAGTTCTGCATAGACATAACTTTTAACCACTTGCAGTTTGGCTGTAATTCACTGCAAAAACACCCTTTTCCTTATAATTCATTTGAGTGGAAATGCTTTAATTCTTTTGTGTTAACATGCACACTTTTAGGAATTATTTTATTTAAACTGTTTTGTTTATGTGTTTGACTTTATGTTTCTTTTTATTTGTGTTGGAGGAAGCAATGTGAACTCTGGGGGGAATAGTGAGCTCTGAGACAAGGCAATGGACAGGGGCCTGCTAAAAGAAAACTCACTCAGGGGGGACATCTAGTTTAGTGTCTCCACGTTTGTATTATTCTCTTTTTTCTTCTTTTGAGTAGTTTTATTTAATCAAATCCTATTTTGTTTGAATAGGTTCTTTTTTCTGTTAGTTTAAAGTTATTTTGAGTTATCTTAGGACTTTGATTTAAGTTTTATTTAGTTGACCCCCTTGTAAAAGGCCTAATTTCATTTTATATATATATATATATATATATATATATATATATATATATATATATTTATATATATATATATATATATATATATATATATATATATATATATATATATATATATATATATATACACACACACACACATATATATATATATATATATATATATATATACACACACACACATATATATATATATATATATATATATATATATATATATATATATATATATATATATATATATATATAAAACTTGTTCCTTTTTTAAGCTACCCGTGTTCCTCATCTTTTACCAGTGCAGTCCCTCACACAAATCATTCTTTATCAACACGATGCTTATGTTTATAGATGTTGTTCATTCTGAAGCTCAGTTTGAACTTCATCAAGTCATCTTGACCTCATCTACATGACTGGCTATTTGATTGGTCGATTAGATATTTGTGTTAATAAGGGATTAAAAAGGTGTATAAGTAGTTTGTGAGTATTTTTGTTAAAAAAATTTGCAAAAGAAAAATGCAAAAGCAAATTTCTGTCTGGCTGAGTGTTGACCTGTTTTTGAGGTAAAAAGGAGGAAAAGCTCTTGATGCTGTTTGTTCTTCTTTTATCCGAGACTCAGAATGTCAGGTACTAAGTTAATTAGAAAAGCGTGGATGTCAGAGCCTGAGCTCATGGGCAGTTTCTGCCCATCTCCAAGGAAACAATTAAGTCTTTCTTTTCATGGGCGACCATATCCCTCATGTTCAGTATGCACAGCCTCCCTCCCTGTTTGTCTCTTTTGATAAATCTGTTTCTTAGAGATGTTTCTCTGAATGACCCTTTGTGGTAAATCAAATAAATTTATTTTTCCATGCACACAGATTTTAAGCTCTGCGTGGAGTTTGTGTTTTTTGTCACTCCCTGATTGTGCACAAAATCAATACAATCACATTGAGGGTGTAAAAAAGATGATTCACAAGCTATCGGTAATCTTTATTAATTACATCACTCATAGTTAATGATTAAACATCAGAAGTAAAACCCTTTTGAAATGTTATCTGAATGAAAAGCAAGTGAACTGTGTTCTGGGCTTCTGTTACCGGCTACTGGAGCAGTAATCCTTGAACTTGTTGGTTGATTCCGGTAGTGAGGGATGCTGTCAAGCTGAAGAAGGAGCACTTCCTTGGCCTTTTTGGCATGTGGGACTCCAGAGGCTGACGATGCATATGGACAGGGAATGCAAAACGCAGTTTCAACTGTTGCTGAGGCTGTGGAGAGGGATTTCTGGATGGCTTTGAAGAGATTCTGGTCCATCACCCAGCCACTCAGAATGGTCCATTCCGGTCCTCGAGAGCCGCAGTCCCGCATGTGTTGGTAGTTTCGGTTCTGCAACACACCTGACTCAAATCAATGGGTAATTAGCAGGCTTGTGCAGAGCTTGACATCAAACTCTGCACAAGTAGGCTAATTAAGTCCAATGTGCGTAAGGTGTGTTCCAGCAGGGAAACTTCCAAGACGTGCTGGACTGGAGTTGGCCACCCCTGATGGACTCCATCCACACTGAACAACAGGGATGGGATTGTGTCTTTCACTGACTTTCTTCTGGAAATTGTGGGTTGCTCGAAAGATTGCACCAACAGATATGGAAGCAGAGTCTGAAAACCCAGGGATTGGCTATTTTATCTCTAGGGCTAAGGTCACTGAAAAGTCAGCAGTGGACACAATTCGCATGGAGCTCCATAAGGTTCTGGATGCTTTGGAGCTGTCGTGGCTGACACGTCGCCACAGCATCATGTGGACATCAGACTGCTTATCTGGACTGCCAGACTGAGGTGTTGGTCCCCTCAGTCTACAATGACCGGAAGGTGTTCTCCAATTACAAAGGAATCAGACTTCTCAGGCTTTCTTGTACAGTCTAAGGGGGTCCTGGATCCGTTGGATTGTAGAATCTTTTATTGAAGAGGAGCAGTGTGGATTTTGTCCCAGTCATGGAACAGTGTGCCACCTCTACACCCTGTTCAGGATCCTGGAGTGTGCTTAGGAGTTATCCAACCAGTCCACATGCTTTGCGAACTTGGAAAAGGCTTTTGACCGTGTCCCCCAGGGACATCTGTGGAGGTGTTCCAAAAATGTGGATTATCGAACCCTCTTGCATGAGCTGTCTGGTATTTGTACAACTGGTGCCAGAGCTATGTCTGCATTGCTAGAAGTAAATCGGATTACTTTCCAAGGCTACCCTTTGTCACCAATCCTGTTCATAACTTTTCCAGAATTTCTTGGTGTAGCCGAGATGTTGGAGGGATCCAGTTTGTGGCCTCAAGACTGAGACTCTGCTTTTTGCAGATGATGTGTTTCTGCTGGCTCCTTCTGGGCCCCAAATTGTTGCCAAGTATGAAACAGGTGGAATGAAAAGAAACAATTCCAAATCTGAGATCATGGTCTTCAGCCAAAGAAAGGGTGGAGTGCCCTCTCCAGTTTGGCCCCAGGTGGAGATGTTCAAGTATCTTGAAATCTTTTTTAAGTGTGGGAAAGAAAGAGCAGGAGTTTGAAAGGCAGATTGTTGGTGTGGTGTGTTTGATTCTCATACACGCTAATGGCATCACAATCAGACATCTCCAAATTAATCTTATCTGTCTACACGATATTGTTCCAGAGGTTTGTTCACATTTAACTTTACTAACCTAAGTGACGCTATCATATCCTTTTTAAATAGAAAAATTCTTCTGCAAACCTTCTAAACAAACAATACTTGTTTTGAGTTGTTTTTCTAATTGTATTGTCATCAGTTTTAAGATTTAAGCAATTAACTGAGTCCTTTACATATAGCTCTTTCAGTTTCTTTTTTTCTTATTTAAGTCTATGGGGAATTTCTGAGCTTTGCATGTTCTGACCTTAAAATAAAGTTGCCGTCATGGCACAGTAGAATGATGGAAACCAAATCATTTGGAAATCATGTTGTAACCCTACAGCAGGTAACCTTGTGGATACAGAGGTGTGCCTGGATTTGAGCCCCTTATGGCACAATACATTGAACCACTGTGGGATCTGGAGCAAGGCCATTAGCCTATTCCAATTGCTCCCCATAGAGCTAAACATGAAACCATCTCAAGTACACAGAGATGGGTCAAATACCAAATACATAACAAAATTTCCCAGTAAGAATAAAAAAAAGGAATTAGAAGAGCAACAATTATTTTGAAAATGATTTTTGATTTTTTATTTTTGAAAATGATTTCTTCTTTAATTTCTACTTTAATCTGTATCCAGTGTACAGATTAGCATAACCACTGTCTGCAGTGGTGTAGTAGTCCCTCAAGAAATGGGTATACTCTCAATTTTTTGCCCTTAGAAAAACGCGGGTGTCTGGCTGCTAGACATATAAACAGCTTTATTATGTCTATTTTTAGGCTAAAATTAATGCAGCTGCTGGCAGCACCATTGTGGATTTGGTATCATTAACTGAGCGGCTGGTAGACATACATTCATGGGAATGTTCGTAATGGTGAAAGCGGCATCATAGATGCTTTAGAAGTGGGTATACTCAATGCTGACTGAAAAGAAGTGGGTGTATACCCTGGACTACGGCAGCATAGAAGCAGTCTGCAGCATAGAAACTACGAGATTCATCAGATTGGTATTGCACGACAACTTATGTTACAAGACTTGAAGTGATGTTTTCATGGTTGTGTTGTTGCTTTATTTGTCCTAATTTGTGTACTATGATGTCAGCTGATTGATGACGAGTTGCATTGTATCACCTGGCTCTGCTTTGGTTATGTTAGTTATGGTTCATTAAGTCATGTGAATATTAACTTTACAACCTCCAAAATTTTCCAGTTTATATAAACCAAACTTTGATGATGATGCAGAGTGAAACAAGTGACCGACGTGATGATTTCACAGCCACACAGCTTGTAATTCTGCTGTGTAAGCCACTAACAGACTGATGTTCACGCTTTGTAGAAACTTGATTAAATATTCAGTACTCAATTAGTTTACTTTTAGGTTCAAGGGCAGATAAACTCGGTGACTGAATTAACATTGGATTTAATTTGAATTTGCATCACATGATTAGTCCTTATTCAGACCACAGAGCATAAGAGATAGTTCCAAACTCTTCTCCTAGTTTTTCAGTACTTCTACAATAGGATTCTCTCTGCTTCATTAGTATCTGCAGGATTCTCCACAGTCACAATTGACCCGCTCTTACATTAAAACTTTCTGTAGCCTGTTTAGCCAGGAGGGAAAAGTATTTTTTTTCTCTGCATCCTTTGTGTTTTTTCACACAGAGACTGTTTTCCTCACAATTTCCATTTATTTTCCTTCCCCATAGTGGGATCTGTCTCAAGGTTATCCTTTAACTGCAGGGCTGTGTGTGTGCGCATGATACTTAAAGAACTCGTATTGATTTCGACTGCAGGGCGAAACTGTCAGCAGCCTTGGTCCTGGAGACCAGCGCAGGGACAGACAACTTAAAGGGGATATAATTCTGAGTTTACACTGTATTACTCAGGTTCCCCGGCCAGCTTTGTACTCTCTGGACTCCTGGATACAAATCCATAAACAGAGGTGTAATTCTGATGCTTTAAATACTGATCTTAGTCAAGAAGAACCTAGGTGGATTCAACTTTATTTACATCAATACTGTTTATACTCTTTATTTCTCACCTCTCATAACCTTTTAATTATTAATGCTTTGCTAAGGATTGTTTCCATTTGAAGCTCCTTTTCTGAAACTTCCAATCTGCTCCTACTCGACTCTTTGTCAATAAAAAGTCAGCACACACCATTACAGCTAAGTTTTTCATTTTATGTTTAACAAACCAGCCACTACGTGGCAGGTGACATGCAAGTATTTTGTGTTGATGTTTAAAGGCAGAACAGCCGTCAACGGCACAGCATCGTCTTTGGTGGGAAATGTCTCATTAGATGGTTTGGAAATTTTAAAAAATGGTTTTAAATGCCATAATTTCAACACAAATTGTAGCAAAATATGTTGTCTGTTCTCTAGTTGGTATTTTAAAAAAATCTCAGCAAGTGAGAAATGCAAAAAAAAATGGGGAAGCATGTTACAGGGAATCATGCAGGAAGACCAAAAAAAAAATATCATAATGGAAAGTTCCACACGGGCTTTGAAAATGTTAGATTATATATAT